>NW_010972787.1:6711341-6725714 GCF_000737465.1 Haliaeetus leucocephalus
TGCTCTTCCCCCCCCCCCCCCCCCCCCCCCATTTTGTGGAAGTAATTTGAGGAAGCTAATGAAATAGGACATTCTAGTCAACATAAAACTTATTTCTTTTTAACTAGATCTCTTCCAAAATTGAAATAAAGCATCCAAGCCCTTTGTCAACTAGCACACCGAATAGGAAACTTGTCACACAAGGGTCAGTAAAAACACCTTCATCTGCTACAATCAATGAAGACCATCCCAAAAACAGCAAAAAGAGAAAAGCTATGGACTTCCTCAGTTGTATACCTGCTCCTCCACCACTGCCACCAATGTGTTCAGTATTTTCTCCATCTTTAAAAAAAGCATTTCAGCCTCCACGAAGTTTGGGTTTACAGCGTAGCAAGTCATCAAAAGAAACAAATCAGAATATTGCTCATGTCACCCCCTGTAGAAAATTGAGAGAAACTGTCTGTCTTCCTGAGAATGACCTGGTTGCTGATGAAGAACTTGCAATGATTAATACACAAGCACTCATGAATAATTTACGAGAAGAAAAGATTGATTATGTAAATGAAAACAGCAGTACAATAGCTACTAATTTATCTGATGATCTTTTACCCAAAAATAGTTCCAGGTCTACTGGGGAGGCAAATAACTCATCAAAAAGCAGTTCTAAAGTAGCTGAGGCTCTTCAGAAAGACACAAAGGAACCTGAAGACTCGTTACCAGCCCGCAGAATGCTACAAAGACAAAACCCCTGAAAATGCTACTAAATGCACATGTACAGTATTGTATATATTTCAAATTCAAATTATTTTTACACTTTGTACATTAAATCCTGATTGTATTTAATAAAGCTATATTACAAAAACAAAGACTCATGGAAATGACATTTCATCTGCAATATAATTTGGAGTTGAGTAATTATACATTTCTCACACAAACATGTATCATACAATAGCATTAGTGTGACTGCAGGTTTGTTGACATTTTATAAGCCATTACTTTGATTCTGATATTTTCTTAAATTACAGCAGGATCTTTGTTTCAGTCTAAAGCAATCAATCAGTTTTGTCACCCTCTGCAGCATTAGAATAGGCTGTTTGGCTGTCAGAAGTGGCACAGGGCAAAATAAACAAATCTCCAAGTTTCTTGTTCCAAAATGTAACACTTTAATTCTGAAATATTGGAGGAGACCACCAGCTCCCACTCAGCACCCTTTCAGGGGTCCTGTGCCCTTCACTTGGCTCAGGGGCTGAACAGGGGCTGGCTCCTGTCACCAAGCTGGATCTTGTAGCAGGACTGGAGAACTGTAATGGGCTGACACACACTTGCAGGTAGTTCTGTAAACCTTTGTGTGATACAGCAGAGCCAGGTTCCCCAGGCCCCCTAGTTTACAATCTTGTACATCTACTGTGTCCTGAAGACAGCCTGGCTTTTCTCCAGAAACAGCCTATTTCTTTATACGTCTGCTAAATTACTAGATGAATTGCAGCTATACCCACATTTCTTAATGTCCAATGTGAGCTGTCTTCATTTCCTACTGCAAAATCACTTGCTAGTGTCCTGTTCTATAAGCACTGCCTAATAATCCACACCTACTTAAAAAAAAAAAATTGCCATCACAAATGCTGAGTTTTAAAAATGTTTCACAAGGGTTCTTAATGAGGACATAATCAGCAGAATTTAACAACATGGATAAAACTACTGCAGGATAGCTTCTCTTCTCACCCATCTGGATCCAGACAGCAGACATGTGGATAGGGCACAGCATCGCACCTTCCTACAACCTGTTAGAGCTCCCTTTTCCACCATTCGCTTTGCCTCTCTTAAAACTAGCAGTAATGGTCTAGGCAAGATGGAGTGGGAAGATACAAAAGGTTATACAGCCAGATATATAAAGTATTAAAATGGCAAGAAATTACAACTGTGTGGAGAAAGAATTGGCCACATGGCCTGTAAGAAAGAAAGAATTTAGGAATATTTTATCTATTAGTGACAGAGCACAATGCAGAAAAAAACCCAAACAAACAACCAAAAAGTGTGTTACAGCTGGTAAATTTCACTGTAAGCTTGAATGGATTTTTGTGGAGGAAGACAGATGAGAGGGAGTACAGTTTGTACTGGGGATAGTGTTCTTAGATTAGTCATGTAGAGCTGTGAGATCATAATCCAGTGACATTTAAAGAGTTCTAAGAAATTTAAAATTGTAGTAGAGATTTAAAAATGTAGTAGAAAAATACAAGAATAAAAAACAGTTTAGAAAAATACAAGAATAAAAAAGTTTAGAAAAAAATGTAAAACTAGAAATTTTTATACCCTGATAATTAAAATATACACTGAGGAATCCACCTCTTCAGTTAAATGGTATATTGTTTGTACGTGCTACGTGAAGTCTTCTGTTCGAGAAGGCTGGAGGGGGGTTGGAATGGGCACCCATGCCATGAGCTGCATTTGGTCCACTGGAGCTTCTCTCATCTCTGCTTGGTTTTTCAGCCCGAAGAACACTGTGGAAGGTAACATTGTGCTCATATTGTTCTTTCATCCGTTGTATCTTTTGTCGAGGGACATGATGAATATTCCTTCTGTAGAGTCAAAATTAACAGAAGACACAAGTATTTAGCTGCCCATGTATTAGAGGTTACCTTAAGCTTGCTAAGGTTTCTGACATGTTCAGGATAGTGGTTCATGTCCCCTCTGATCTATTTCTAGCCTTTTTTCCCAAATGGTTGTTCACTTCCACCTACTTCTTCAAATTATTATTATTGTGACCACTGAAACATGTAACACAAGTATTTTTGTGGGCAGCCAGGACGTAAGAAGTTAGACATAGAGCTACGTAGACGACCTCTATTATTTCACGTGAGTATTGCTGGGTTTTAGTGCTAATGGCTTGTTAGCCTCAGGGTGAGCTTTTGTACATCTGGAGAAATGCAGACAAGGGCTGTAGATAGCCCAGACACTGACTTATAATCAGCAAGTATAGAGGTCAAAAAAATGTTGCTTTGTCTGAGTACAAGTGGGGAAAAATCATACCTGACATGGCTCAGGCTCCAGGGCAGATTTGTAAATGACAAGTTGTTTGAGAGGGAGAGGAACAGGATACTCAACCATGCAGGGCTTTCTGGAGAGACCAGAAACAGCCACAGTCTCTCAACACGTCAGCAGGAATTGTTTTTCCAAAGACCACTAGGAATTTCTGCTTTTCTGTGAGTTTGCAAACTCTGAGTAACTTTGGTTTTTGCCATTTAGCTTTAAGGCACAACCTGTGACCTAGAATCTAAGTTTGTCCTGCATCTGTATTTTCAAAACCTTGTGTTGTGCAAATCCGGCAGGGCTCAACACGTTTTTTTCCCTGGTGGAATTAAGGTGACAGCACCGCAGCAGGTTGCCAGCTGCAGCATCCCAATTGCGAAGAAGCCACGCACGCACAGCCTGTGCCTGGGGCCAGCAACCAGCACAAACCCTACTGCCAGTAAAGACACGATGTGGAACCAGACTGGGAGCAACCTTCAGCTGCCCCTGAATCCTTTGCCAAAGAGCTGCTCCAAACCAAGTGTATTTGGATTAACTTTACGATGCTACTATAAAAAGCTGACTTGTTTCAAATGATTAATAAATCAAAATACAAGTTACCGAGTAGCTCAGCCTATAATGAATGGTCACCAGTGAAATCTGTCTCTGCAGGGGTGCCCTACAAATGCCTCCCAGCTGGTGCTGACTTTTGACTGGAGTTCCTAGCTGGTATAAAACAAATACATCAGTTGGAATGAAGTACCCATGCCCTGCTTCCTTGTGATAACAAATAAGTTAGTTAGCACGTGTTAGCTTCTGGATCGAATAGATAGGAGTGCACTCATTACTGTAACATAGTTTACAGCGGGTTGGTTAAAGGCTAGAAAATTAGCCTGCACGGAGTTCTTTGTGATACAACCATTAACACTGCAGCCTCCAGCCAAACTAACATACTTAGAGCCACATCTGGCTCCCTCTATATCCTACCACATTATGTAGATTTGGTAGATTCCTTGTATCCCTTTTGTGTGTGCATGCCAAGATCTTCAGGAAGATCCTCCAGCACCCCATTTCTTGACCACATTTAATGTAGCACCCCACAGCAAGACAATCTTTGTGATGGTTAGATTTTTTAAGAACAGAAGTCTGAATATTGTCTGTAGTGCTTAGACATGTTTTTTTGCCCAAACACAAGAGTGCTGCTCAAAATCCAGAATGCAAATCAGGGTTCCTGCCCCAAGAAGCTTGCAGTAGAAATACACACTTTGTGGCGGGGGGCGTTGCTTTTTCTACTACCTGACTCACTTCAGCACGGTCAGGCTCTTTCAGGGCTGAATTCACTGCAGAGCAGGTACTGAGTAATAGAAAATTTCCATGACAATCATTCTGTCATCATTTACTAGGTTACTTTTTAGGGTATATGAAGAGGAAAAGGGCTGGCCTTCCTCAGAGCACATCAATAAAATGAGAAGCTGTCTGCTATATCAAAGAGAAAAAGCTGTACCTTGTCAGTTCTTGAACATTGAACTTCCAGGGTGTATCTGGTTCTTGGAATATAACTTCATATCCATTTTCACGTGCCTGAAGAAGGACACAGACGTTTTAGACATATGGCTGCCGAGCTCAGGAGTAGCCAATCTGCCAGACCCGCTGAGATTTTATCTGGCTAGGAGATGTATCATATGTACCAGGAGCCAGAAAAAGGAAGATAACCGTGATTCCCATCAAGCTGAGTCCCAGCTTGTTATTTTCTTCTGCATCAAAGAATTTGGGTCTTCCAGCAAAACTTGCCTCAGCATTGCCCCCAGTCCCCATCCATCCCCCGTGGCAATGGCACCCTGGCACTTGAAATCTCTGGAGGTCACAGATGGTTCAAGAGCCACAGGCTGGCCACGGCAATCTGGAGCTTCTGGGAACGTGAGGTCAACATCTGTCAGTCCCGCTATTTCCAGCCACTGAGTCTACAGGCCTCAATTTTTTTCAAGGTAAAGCAACATCTTTGTGCACATATATGTGTATATATATGTGCACACACACACATATACACACATACAACACACACAAAAATACATAATATATATTTAATACAGTATTGATTGCTTTTGTTTTGATTTAGTGGAAAGGAGGCAGGGAGATCCGTTGACCTTTTCACATCTGGCCCACCTCTGGCTGTGCTCTCTCACTTGCTTCCTAGTCACCCACAAGCATTCACAACTGCTGCTGAAGTGACATGTCCAGGCTTTCCAGCACCTCTATGAATTCCCACCGCTTTTGTGCTCCCATACAAGCAATACTTAGACCCAAATTTTTTAACTGACAAGACCATAACCCAAGAACAGAAGCATGAGTATAGTGTTAGCAGAGAGGCCAAATTATGAAACTGTACTAAAAAATATTGCCATCTCTGCCAGAACTCCTGACACGAGATACCAATGTGTCTTTGAAGACTCTTTATTTTTCACAAGTCATAAACTAAAATTGTTAGTCATATCTTAGTATCTTTGTCAACAAATAGTTTGGGAACTGTTCAATTCATGTCAGTACTGGGGAAGACATCCTGATTGCCAAGAAGTTACAGGGCAAGTTCAAAGACAATCTTTTCAAGTAATTTTGTCTTCACTGAGGTATATGGCTGACAAGATAAAACAACTACATTGGCACCTCTTCCCCTACTTCTTCACAGGATCAATCATTAGCTATAATTAGAGAACTAAGGGCAAATAGAAGTAATTCTTTCTAGCCATGTTAAGAACTGTTTCAGTCAGGTCACCTCTGAAATGTCATAGCTGAGCATATAAAAGCAATAAATCAGAGCTTTCCCTACCATCAGCACATACGGCTTCATCTCCCAAGCATGGATGTTGGTATTATCAATAATGATGGGGCTTTTCCCATTCTTCATTGCCTTGCGTGCTGTAATGTAACAAACACATTAAGTAAAGTGAACATGGACTAAATAACAGACCGAGCCAGGTCTCACTAGCCCCAAAGTGTCCTCTCTTCACCCACTGCCAGCACCCTTGGTTCCCTACCAGACGGTTTTGTAGCTACCACCCATCGTGAGCAGAGGTCAGGGCCCAGCAGGTGCTCTCCTGGAGGAGGTGATGCAGCCGCTGGCTGCGCACAGTGGCAAGATCTGAACTCCTCGTAAAACATACTTAGCAGTATCACTAGGAATTTACAACAGCTGAAAATTAGTTATTTGCAAAAGATCCCTGTTATATGATCTCAAAATGTTTTCCCTTGCTAGAAATGAGTCCAGCACACAGCCACAAAAGCATGTTACATTTTTCTCTCTGAAGTAGAGACCTGGGTTGTTTCATTCTCAAACTTATAATTAGGTTTGCAAGTTTTCTTCCTGGCTATCACTAACTCCCCCCCTGTAACACCCACTTCCAAGTCAGGACAGACACCTAAGCCATTACAGTCTGAGGGATGTGGTGCGTACAGCTGTACTGAGCAGCTGCTGGGCTGGTATTTGCATGCCACCTGCTGTTACCAAGCTTCAGCAGTGCTACCTAATAGTCCTTCTAAAATAACATCTATCAATCACCAACACTTCTTCACTTATAAATTTCTCTCTTACAAGGCAGAAGAAATAAAATCAGAAGTGGTAAATGCGTTTTTTTAGCCAGTACCCCATAAACTGCAGTGTATGACACCACTGTGAAATCTTTTATTTTGGGGGCTAAGTTTAAAGACAGACTGAAAAGCAAAACTATTCTGCAAAACCCCTGGATTGAGTTTAGTCACCTCTCTTTTGGTTCCATTTGTGCGCATCCTCTAGGAAGTCAGGCTCAAACATGTATACGCCATTTTCGATAAAGAAGTCATCAGTACTAAGAACTACAGCACTGGGATAGTCACGTTTCAGTTGTCTGAAAAAAAAAAAATGAAAGAAGGATTAGTATAATGCATACCTTTAATAGAGACCATTAAATCAAGAGCCACATGAATGCTCTGCAAATATGCACAGTGCATCATTTGAAAAATCCCAGCTTAAAGGATCTGAAAGTAATGTAATCAGTAGACGGACACATAGGAGGAAAGGAATGGAGCTTAAAGGCATGGCCTTGATTTCTTTAATTCAGCAGAGGAATCTACACTGGACTACCAACATATGAGTCTTTAATCATATTAATATATCCAGTTTCCTTTCTGAGTTATCTGAGAAGGTACAATTATAAATAAAATAAATAAAAAAAAAACCAACCAAGCCTGCTAATCCCATGAAAGTTGGGCTCAAAAGACAATTTGACCATGGGAGTTTTGCTACAGAGAGATTTTTGAAGATAACCAGGAAGAATGATTTGTCATTTAGTAAAGATGGTCAATGTTACCAGCAGTTTGTCTTGTTCTTTTTTTTTTTTCCTTTTTTTTTGGCTACAAAGCACATAGCACTTTTTTTTTGTAATTTGCAAACAAATATCCAAGTGATCAGTCAGTATTTCTTGGTATTTGTTGCGATTTCATGGTTCTTTCTGCTTTTCACTTGTCCCTGTTTTACTTAATCCTCCCCTTGTAGGGTTGAATAATATTTATTTATTTTCAGCTTTCAAACATATTTTATAAACAAATCTGAACTGCCTAGATTGGCAGCCCCAAATGCAACAGATCCATAAAACCGGTCCCCTGTGGTGAGTGGCACAGGGCAATCCCCCTTCTCCTCACACTCATGCGTCCCCACCGCGATGCTCATTCAGACCCAGGATGCCCACGGCGGGTGGACGCGTGTCCTGCCGTAAGCTGACCAGCTGCCTCGCAGACAGCGACGGGCTCTAGGAGGTGGAAGCGCTGGCTTAGGTGGTGGCTTAAATATGAAGCATTCCTCTGCCAGTCCTTAGAGAGCATTAAAAAAAAAAAATCTCAGTGCAAAATTGCATTCCCGTTTGTGTGCAATCCAGACTTATTTGTGTCCATAGACAATTGTCTATTTTTTTCAATGAAGGGAGTGTTGGGGGAGGAGGGAGTCTCTGCAAGAAGTCAGGGAGAGCCCACAGCATCATCTCGCTACTCTCCATCTCCCTAAGGCCCAGAATGTCTCTGGAAAAGAAAGTAAGGCCAATTGAGAAACCTTGTGGCTCTCAGACATGAATGCTGCTGCCCTGCTATCTCACACCACACACAGGTCTCCAGTCCCTCGGATTTATTTCAGCTTCCCTGACAAAATGCTTCTCTTCCATCCCCGTAAGCTGCAAAACAACTATTTCTCAATGTCTTATCTAATTGAGCAACTGCAAGGAAAAAGGTGCCTCGAGGTTATCAGCAAAAACCAGACACACAGACAGAAAAGGCTTAATTCTGTCATCTCTAACTCTGCCCTGACCATGTACTTACCAATTTTACCCTCATCTGTCTGCTAGCAGCAATTCTTCACTAGGATTGCACGTTGCACTTAGCTGAATAAAGGCCAGCTTCTGACTTTGTTCCGCCTCCACTGTAACTTCTACCATCTGCTGATCAATTAATATTATTTTGTGGTTGCAATCACTCCAGAGAGCAGAGACTCACTGCTGATGGACTGGCCAGGACTGGGCTGTAGCCACTGTTACGTATCATTTAGCACCCACATGTCGTTATCTTCAAGCTCCAAAGAGATGTTTTATTCACATAATTACTGCTGGACAAACAGATCTAACAAAAGTCATGTTGCAAACTGTTAGCAAACAGTCAAATTATTTTTGCTTTAATTTTGGTCCCAGGCAAAGAATTCTTATCATGAAAAGCATGGGAGCACCTAACGCTTATCTGGTTACTCTTGTGCTGATAAACTGATATATTCAGCTCTCACTGTAATTCAGCACCTCACCTTTCCCACTGCTTTACCCATCTGCATCACCTCTTCTCTAAAAAACAGACTGTGCTAAAATATGTGTTGTCCCTTTAGCTACTAATGGGCACATAAAATTGTACACATAAACAAAAGATCTCAAAATATTTTTTTTTCTTGCTCAGTGTTTCTTTTAAAAATGTTCTCAACCAGTGCAAATTTTAAAAATTTTCTTAGCATATACATTACTAAATTCTTAACACATACATGCACACTCACATGGGAGCTTTGATATTAACCCTTAAGCAATATAAATAGTACGTGATTATCTGTAAACTCAGTCTACTATCCTCGTATCACAAGTAATTAATTAAAGTAGATAAAACTTGTGCTTCAAAGGAGGAAAAATATGGCACAAAATGTGCTAAGAACTATGAATTACTGTCACATTTGCTATAGTCATACCAAACAAACTCCTACGAACAGCAACATAAGAAAACATTAGAGTGGGAAAAAGATGATGTTTTACCTCCTGCTTATTTTGCTGTTTTTAACTTTTCGCCTTCTAAAACAACCAAACTGACACTAAATTTTATGACCATTTCTGTAATCCCCTACTGCCCATGAAGCTGACAAAACTCCTGTTTCTTCTGTCCCTTGTAATTTCCAAGGGCACCCAAACCTCTTTAGTATGTTTCTTGAGAAATAAGCCTTCTACAATCTACACAGGACCACAAGTTGGTTTAGAAGAAAGGTTTTCAATAATCACACAATAAAAATGCCTATATTTTAGCAAAATATACACCAGCTATGCAAAATGGGAGAACTTGTGACCAGTGTTATTAATTAATATATTTTGAGTAGCCCTGTCAAATGAAAACTACCCATTGCCGTTAGATCAGTAAGCGTAAAGCGTACTAAGGAGCAGAAGGAAAATGAAATCTCTTTGCAAGATCAAAGAGTACATATAAGCTATGTTTGCATTTTTTTTTTTTTTTAAAGCCACTGAACTTGAAGCACTGCATTGTGATAAGCAGTTTCTGTCAAAGGTTCAGTATTAATTTGCCTACTTGGGACATTTAATTGCGAAGTGCTACAGCTCTCTGTCTTGCAGTAGATACAAAATACAGTATGCTCTAGATCTTGCTAAAGAAAAGTTTGCTGCTGTTTCAGAAAATACAAAGGATTAAAATAAAAGAAAAAAAAAGAAAGGGCGATGTTTCCTCCACTTGCAATAAATCTCCCCAAACCCTTTTACCTCCTTTCCTCAAGCTGAAGCAGCTTTCCATGCCAGGTACCGTATCTCACTAGATTGGCTGATACAGTTGGGGAGGGGAAGAAAAAAAAAAAGCTTTCCGATGCTTCTGCTCTTCAGCTCTGACACAACAGCAGCAAACTTCATGTACCTACCAGGCCCCCCCGGGAACTGATAAAGCCCCTGGAAACACGACGCCGTGCAGAGGCACAAGCTTCACCGTCTGCCCACAGCAACCCCACCGGCAGCCTGGGTAGCAAGGATGCTGCTGAATGATGTGGTGGTCGACATTGGTGCACGCTCATCTGCTGTCTCACCCCGGTCAGATTTGTGATGGCCGCTGGGACTAAAAAAGGAGAATCTTTCTGTTGAAAATCCAGCTGTGTTTCTGTTTGACCACAGGAGCCTTGTAACAACCGCCTCAGCAAACAGACAGGTAGTTTTAGAGTCTTCTGTGTTATTCCTCTGAAGATCTGTTCCCATAATTTATACTGTTTTTAAGTTGCCTTTTTTCTAAATATCATCTTCAGTGCTTTCAAACAATCATTGCAGGGTTTAACTGTACGTATAGACAACAAAATAACTGCTCAGGGTTTCAACTAGCTGGATGCATTAGAGTACTTGGGAGAAGTCTCCATGATCACCAGTAATATCATTGGAGATAAAAAAAATATCTGTAACTGTATTTCATAGGCTGTCATGTTTTTCCAACAGAAATTTTGAAAATAAATTCTGATTTGAGCCTGGTAAGCAGATTGGAAGGAACATTTTCAGTACTCAGAAGGCAACAGAACGGTGTCAGGCAGATCTCAGAGCCGGTAAATTCCCAAGCTACTTCGGAGATCAGAACACGTATGTACTGACATCGCATACAACCACTTGCTCCGGTCACTGTTCCTAACACAAAGCATTCCCCGTGGTGTTTAAAGGTCTTCAGTTTCAGCAGAGAATCAGAACGATGAGATCTAGAGCACACGCCCAGCACTATCGGCTCTCTGCTGCGTTTTAACAACTTCTAGTGCCCTGCGGACTTTGCCCCGGCGGAGGCATGCCAGCCGATGGCTGTGCTGTTGGCAGAACACACGCATCATATTTGATAAACACATTCAGGAGAAGCACCTGAAGCAGTTTCAGATGAAGGTAAATGTTTACAGTGCGTTGCCACCTGGCAGCAGGAGGTGCAGAGCTGAAGTCCTGTCCAAGGTGCAGCTCTGCAGCAGGGTCAGGGTGCTGGTAACGGCGGCGCGGCCGGCCCAGGGCTGGAGGTGCTGGGACTGACTGGGCAAAGGCAGCGGAGAGAACTGGAGAAGACGCAGATTACTCCAAGCAGTGATGCCTCAGTGCATTTTTTTCATTTACGGAAGATTGCTGCCTCTGTGCTTTGTAAAGGAGTACAAGAACAACCTCATGTCGACTGATAAATCAACAGCAGTGGCTGACAAGTTGCATGTTTGATCATGCCCAGCCTAGTGCTTGAGCAAAACTGCTAGACAGAGGGTTAGATGTTACTTGAGCTGTGCATCACAGCAATAGACTGTAGAAGAGCTGGAAATACAGCTACTGTGCAATGACGAGTCTGTTGGGGAAGCAGGTATGAGCTTGTACGTGGCTCATTTGATTTTTGGAGGCATTTTTGGAAGCTATACCCGCTACTGCACCTCAAATAACTGTTTTCTTAGTAGTTGCCTTGGTCTAATCACAAAATCCGTACTGTGGAGTTGAAGGGAGAGTGTTGCACACGCCTGATGGAGGCTATTGGAGATGCAACTCCCAGGTGCCCCTCTTCTCCTACGTGCTTCTGCTGGTGGTGACATACGGTGAACAGTTAGAGGGAGATGGTTAGGGTCACCTAAAATACGTGATGCAGGGAAGCATATCCTTAACAGTGAAGCGAAAAGGTCTGGAGGCTGGTGGTGAGCAGATCAGCTCCTCGTTCTGCCTTGACTATTCAATGTATCGCAGGTGGCCCCTTGGCTGTCTTTACCAGAACCCGAAAACCAGACCTGAACCGATCCGTACCAGTGTCAGCTGCTCCAAGCTGGGGGAGGGACTGGGATGGGGAAATCATTTTAATGAAGATGCCATAACTAAATCTTACAAAGCTATATCCAGACAGCACTGACTGACACTGAAATGTCAGGGAAACGAGTCACGGATGTGAGGTTGTTCCTAGGCCTGCGTGCCAAACGGAGAAGGGTCCTTCCTGCTGGAGCTATCACCAGGTTGTGATATCACCAGTGATAACATTCATGGTTTGTGACACTTCTGAGCTCTGTAAAGATGTACAGGTTGTAACTGAAATACTGGCTGATACTAAGACTGAAAGAATGGGGGGGTGGGGGGGGTGAAAGCACCAGAAGAAACACCAAAGGCTAAAACAGTGGTACGTGCTGACAACCAAGAACATCGTTAACAGCAATAAAACTGGGGAAGGTGCTGTTTACACCCCCCCAAAGGCCAGCACTCAGCTAAGGCCCAGCACAGATGACTTGCACACTCTGAGAGCAAGAGGATGGCCAGCAGGTCACACCAGCCCGCACACCCTGTCCTTCTTCCCCTTGTTCCAAAAGAGGGAGAGGCTGCAGCTGAAAAGACACCCAAAACAGGAAAATGAAAATGGGCAAAAAACTCCTGCCTAAGATTCATGGAGCACCAAGTAAGCAAAATTCAGAGGCAAAAAAATGGCAGCACAGAAACTGCTGGCTGCGAGATGGCATAACAGACCTGACCAAAACCCTCCCTGTCTATCACCACCGACCGAGAGGAACCCAAGAAAAGAAAGTGAGGATGGGACAGCAGAAGGTCCCTGGCCTCTCCAATTTTGGGCAGAGCACCTGTGCACATGCCCCTTGGTACTTGCAAGTATTTAGCTGTGATAGTGTGAGTGAATAAAATCCGAGAGAATAAAGTTGAATGGGTAAAATGAGCTCACCAAGGGCTTTTGCAAATAAATAATCGCCTTCCTCCTCCAGTAGGATCTCACACTGAGCTTTGTCGCAGTAATTTTCTGCAAACATTGCTTTGCCTAGCACACTGTGTTTACCAACACCAAAAGGTACACAATGTGGGAATAGCAAATCTCAGAAGTTTCTTGGCACAGTCCTTTCATAATCTGGACAGAGTTAATGGAAAGCTACTAAATGCCATTTTTACAGCTGCCCTTTGATCTGTGTACTGCTGAATGGCTCAACGCAATGACACAATTAACAGGGGCTAGAAAACAGAGTAAGTTCCTCAAACGTTCATCTCGCAGGGGACTAAATATTTACAACTGCTTTTGTAAATCTGTCATTAATAATTAATCTTGTATTTTGATCTAAAAAAATAGGTCAGTTATTTGCACTGCCTGAGAATATGGCCCAGACCGTTACATTCTTACTGTACTATGAGAAGACCCAAAGCCCTCTGAAGAAGGGCCTTACACGACCTCTTTAGGGAGACACATGCATTTTGGGCATCAGTAAAAACACAGCATTTGGCCACTCATTAAAGAACTTCATCTTGCAGAAGTCCTGTGAGGCAGAAGGCACAGCATGCCCAGAAAGAACGGTACCGAAAAGAGGAAACTGTAGATTAACCCAGTGTATCACACGGCTTCTTTCAAAGCAGGGCCCTTCCTATGGCAGCTCGTGATCCCAGCACAGGTTCCTCGCCCGAGCAGAGGAAGATGATGGCGAATATTCCTCTTTTGATGGAGAGTGGGTGGCACCTGGAGCTGTGAGATACCAAACCCTGAGATTCTGTGATACCAGATTATGGCTACGCTGCGTCACACTGACTGCGGTGCCGTCTCCCAGCACTCCCCTCTGGGTTCTTCCACCTATTGTTAATCAGCGTTGGAGCTGTCGGAGTGGAATGGTCCGCTCTGCCCATTTTATACGCCCCTACAGCTCTGACCCGGAGTGCAGGACATCATGGAAACAGATGTCAGAGTCGCCAATTTTCACAGTAAGAGACAGGAAGTAGTTTACTGTGTGTGTGATTAACCACAAAAAAAAAAAAAAAAAAGCACCAGTCTGGCACTTTTTAGAGAAGAAACAGCAACAACAACAACTACCTTGGCTTGGGCGATTAGTCCGTCTTACTAGAAACGTGCCTTTTGGTAACCGCTCGCTCACTCTGAACACCACCACAGACGGCCCTACGGGCTGTGTATCTGGAGAGCAGGTACGGGCAGCTGCAGCAATAAAGCCTTTAGCCATTTCTGAAAGACAGAGGAGGTTTCCAAACGGCTCCTGCGAGGCTCCTGCTCCCCTCCTGAGCCAGAAAAACCACCTCAGCCTTCTTCCCGGTGCTCTGCAGCGAGTGTTTCCCCTTCTCCGCTCCCAGGCGGGCAGAGAGAGGCCTGAGGCACCTGCCTCAC
>NW_010972787.1:6725724-6745143 GCF_000737465.1 Haliaeetus leucocephalus
TCCCCTCACGCCTTCTCACACCCACCCCACGGCCGGTCGGGGGGCCCGAGGCGAGGAGAGCCGAAGGGGCTCCGGAACGGCCGCCTTACCTGGCCAGGGTGCTCTTCCCGGCGCCCGGCAGCCCCCGCAGCAGCAGCACCACCCTCCCGCCGAAGCGGCCCCGCGGGGGCTGCAGGCTGAGCCCCCCCAGGGCCCGCAGCAGCCGCTCATCCATTCCCACACACGCCCCTTCCCCCAGGGGCCGGGGCCCGGCCCAGGCGGCGGGGATTCCCTTCTCCCGTCAGGGGCCGGGCCTCTGCCGTGTGGGCGGGCGGGCGGAGAGGAGCGTCCCTCGGCGGAGGGGGGGGTTGAGGCGGGGGGTGTGTGTGAAGGAAATGGCCGAGGCTCTTCCCCTGTGAAAACGAAAGCCGCCTGAAGGAGACACTCAGGGGAACGGAAGGGGAGGCAAGGCTCCCGCAAGCCAAACCGGTCAGGTACGGCGCTAGCCTTCCACCTGGAGGGTTAGCCCGAGGGACCGCCGTTAATTCTTTAAAAATCACCATCGGTCGCCCGGTTCTCAAGGGCGGGGGAACGGCAGCCAGCGCCGAAAGCGGTGAACTGCGGGGCACCCCTGGGCGGGAATCGCCACAGCTCGTCGGAGGAGCGCAGCTCTCCACAGGAGTCCCCCAGACACCGACCCAGCTTTTTGTTCTTTTTTTTTTTTTTTTGACAGGAATGGAGCTAGTGGAGTCAACCCCCCGCCTCCAAAAAAAAAAAAAAAAAAAAAAGGCAGACAAGGATGGATTCCAAGCTGATGTAGCTAAATAACTGCCCTGCACAAGCGACCCTGTCCATCACGCTCACTACATCAACATTTTTCCAAACATAGAAGCACACGAGAAACGACAGCAAGCCTACCAAGATTTATCTCCCCTAAAGAAAACCCAATCTGCTTTAACGCGACCACCACACAAGCCGAAGAGATGACAGTTTCCAGTAAAACCCAAACCTGCTGGTGTGGTATCGCGCTCTCGGAGCCACGCACGGCATCGGCCCCAGCCTGGGGTACAACGCAGGGACACGCCGACACTGAACGACAGCGCTGAAAGCTTTGGGTTCTGAACGTCACAAATCGTGCTAAAGAGAGCATTCAACATACCAGGAGAAAGCTTAGCTCTCCTGGACGTAGCACACCAACGCTAGCGGCAGCGAGTGGGAGGGAAAAGGGGCAGGAAAGAAGGTATGTGAATCTTGAAATTCAAAGATAGCGGGGGGGGTTAAAGTAAACTTAACCTAGCAACACCCTACTAAAAGATGAAACACCTTTCACCCATACAAGAAATACTGTGAAATTTTGAAAACTGTTTTTATTTTAAGCATTCTAGAAGGTCGGTATTCAGTAACAGAAAATATAGGCATTCAGATTTCTCTCGCAATAAACAGAAGGAGGAAGAAAATACTAATTTTTGAGTGACATTTTCTTGAACTCAGACTAACTTTTTTGCTGCTACTGGTACACCCAGTAAGTCTGAAGCTGCGGTTATGGCCAGCATGAATTACTTTCCCCCTTCCCATCACATTTTGTGTAACGTTCTGCTGGTAGAAGAGCAGCACATTTCCAACCAAGGAGAGGAAAAAATCACACACGTACATAAGAAATGCATGAAAAAAGTGCAGCCGGTAAATTTTGCTAGTGGTACAACATTAATTTAGAAATACATACATCTTTGCCTGCTTACATGTATATGCAGTATTTAAGTGGAGAGTGGGGACACATCGGCAGTTTAGACCACGGTGGAGTGTCAGCGTGACTGCAGTCAGGTATGGGCTCTTCAGCTGATGCACAACAAAAAGGGTGCAGGGAAAGATGAGGAAGAGGAGTTGAATGAATAAATGGGTAGGTATTCTGGATCTGGAAGCTGTGGAAGTGGGAAATATTATTTCTGACAAGAACACACAACCTAAGCTTCCTTGCTTCTCCTCTTCCCATCGATCTTTTCTCACCCTTTTCACCAGAAGTGAGGCGGTAATTGTCTTTTCTGTCACTCCCTCTCACTACAAAGAAATTTCCAGCCTTATGCATGTCTCAATTGACAAAAGTTGCTCTTTCTGATTAATTTTCTGATTAAGTTAATTAGGGTCATTTGATTTGTCCTTTCACCTCCCTCCACTCTCTACTGCCTGCCTCACCTTCATTATTTGCTATTTCAGCAAGCACTCATGTTTTTTCTCATAAATAGCTGTCCTTCGTGATCCTCCCCTGCCCCCACGGGCCCCTTCTTCTGGTCCGTCCCACCAACACCTCTTGCTTTCTGCTTTCCTCCTCCCATTCGTGGTTACACTCCTGTCCTTCTGCAGGTGAAAGTGCCAGCCACCTCGGCATCATCAACTGCGTCTACCCTCGGCATTCCATTCCCGGGCATCACAAGCACCACCTTAAAGATAGATGCACAGAACACGTCGCCACAGCAATACATCAGGGCAATTTTGTGCTTCTCCAGAAAAGCAAGAGCAACAGAGAGCTGGTGGAGAAGCCTCGCCCTGTTTACAGCCTCCACAAAAAAAAAAATTAAAAAAAATGTAGATGAATCCAAACACACCTCGGGAAAAAAAAACCCATGAAATTGTGTTTTAAAAACATGGGATAAAATTCATCGCCTATGTAATTTAGCTCACTCTACCTATGTAAATATTTCCAGTTTTTTCTGAGACCTGTGCGGGCCTTACATAGACAGTTATATGAGCAAAATTTTAGATTTTACTGTCAAGGGTTCATTAATTTCTGCTGTTCATCTCCCCCTGGAAATCAATACTCCACTACTCATGTTATTGGGACAATTTCCTCAGTAACAGAATTGCTACTGGTAAGGTTACTGTTCCAGTTGAGGAATAAACACCATGCTTAATTATGAAGGAAAACCACAATATTAAAAAAAAAAGGGGGGGGGGGAACAACTGCTTTTAGCTTAAATTTCTCCTCACATCATAAGAATTTTTAAGTAAAAAATGGCAAAAGGAATACCACTAACAGAAACATCAAACCACTGGTTATCAGTGCTAGTTATAGGTCTTACCAGTCTACCACAAATCACACGCATCTTTCCTCCAGTATATTTGAATCAGGCCTACAGTGACATTTTCTCCTCGTTTCTATAGTCCCAAATGAGTCTAGCTGAAGGGAAGCATTAAGCCTGGTTTTAGGAGAAAAGAAGGTAAGTTGCGCACCTCTGGATGAAACAATAGGAGCAACTGAGGAAGGTATTTATTCCACTTGAGGTTATAAAGAGACTGGGATGTAATTATGACTGACAGGATGAAAGGCAGAAGTAGGGTAAGACACATTAACAGGCACCTTTCCCCGCAGGTAGGCATCACTACCGGTTCATGTACTGGTTCACGTGGCAACACCTTGGATCCTGAAGCTCACGCCTCATGTCGACAGACACCTCCTTTCTGCTCACTGGTCTCTGCCCTCAATCTCTTTGTACCACAATCGAGGATGTACTGAGAAGGTATAAATCCCAAATGGCTTCAGAAAGCGACCTTTTGCCACACACAACAAAGTTATCTCAATTTTGAGTTTTATTACATGGACAGAGAGGTTGATATCGGGGAGGGGGGGAGATGGCCAAAGATTCACACCAAAAATCTACAGCGGTTACTCTCTTCCAGGTTATTCCTCACGTTTAAAATCCTTGGTGGCCAAATGAAGTCCTTCCATGGTGGAATCAAAGCGAGAAGTTTCTGAAATAAAAAAGAGATTCTGCTGAAATACCACAACAGCACAGACTGCAGAAAGACTAACAGTTGCAAATCCCACCCTCAGACTGAGAAAAGTTCACCTATCTGATATTTTTAAAAGTCTCTTTCTTTCTCCTACTCAGCTGTTGGTTATTTCTTTAAAAAGTTAAGAACAACAGAGAGGAAGCGGATGATGGAAACCAAAGGAAAAATAAAACACGCAAGGAGAATGGAAAAGGAAGAGAAGAAAACATGGATGTCAAAACTAGAGACAGTAAGGACCTAGCAATCTCAAGGCTGAAAAATAAGGAGAAGAGTAACACAGCATAATTTTTTTGTCTCTACATGTCACAAACACTACATAATGAACAGCCGTTCAACCAATACTACTATAGCATAGCTACATCTCATCATTGTTTTGTTACGTTGCAAATTTTTTCCTGTTCCATTCACTCAGGACCTCACAGGCCTCCAAGTTACAGAATTCACGTGAGGCACCAGGACAACCTGATGGTTAGTCTTTTCTTAGAGCTCCAGAAACACTGTTCTGGGCAGCTCTTATTCCCCCTGGTAATTATACTCTCTGCTTAAGTAAATTTTAGGCCAGGTTTTCGTGGTAAGCGCTGTAAAAGGCAGGTGAGGTTTTTTGGTCATAATTCTGTACACTTTTTCACACTTCATTTTCTTTAAAATTAGTGGTTAAATGTCAAAGGATAGAGAAAATATTTTTTTATTATTGTTGTATCAAAGCAGCAACTGGAAGAGGTTTGACCATGGGATGGTATTTTCTGCGGCAATACTGGAAGACTGCTTTACTCTGCTTTGTATCTTTTAGATTATTTTTTCCATGCTGGCCCTAAGACAGTCCTGTCTGTCCTAGTTCTGCATTCCTGCTCCTTTGCCTGTGTCCTGCTAATCGCATGGCTCAGACTGAAAACTTTCTGGATGTCTTCATGCATTGGATGATGGAGCTGAACTGCCTCACTCTCTGGCTGCGGAAGCATCGCATCCAACAAAGGGAAGTGATGGGAATAGCATAGCCAGGGAAAGGAGGAGAGGTAACATGTCATCGAGAGATTTGTCTCATTAAAACCACGACCCTCCTGGGCTGTCGTGGAGGAAGTCTTCCTGCAGGGAGCGACTGACCGCTATGCTTCAAAAAGAAACATGCCTGCTTTTATTTTGCAGTAGTCCTGCAGATAAATGCTTAAACTGACACTGGGTTTTGTCTTCTTGTTCTACATTTGTATAGCACCTGGCACTCATGAGTCCTGGTCTAAGGCACTAAGAAACATCTAGGCACCAAAATAATGCTGTTTTCACTGATCTCAGCATTTTTTAAACCAGGATCTCTTGCTTAATCTCCAGAACAAATACTGATGTGCTGCCAAGGCTGCAATAAGGGGCTCTCGCAACAACTTGCAATTAACCCTGTGTTTTCACAGAGGAACACAACCACTGTTCACTCTCCCATTTGAATAAAAACACCCTTACACAACATGAATACAGAAGCATGATCATCTGGCTAACTTGCACTTGGCCAGTAATGCTTAGTTTACTTCCCAATCTAAAGGGACTGAAATGACTGTATTAGCTCTCCATTTATTTTCTATCATTTTAAAAGCTTTTGGTAGGAATGCCTCAGTTCCCCCCCCCCCCCCGACATTTGATGAAATCAAATCCATTTCAACATTTATAGTTGTTCACTTGTGCAGATTTACAACCACTCTGGGACATCATTCTTAGCAAGTCTGCTTTAATCAGCAACCAGAAGACAATGATTTTGTGGTGAGAAAAGACAACCTTATCCCTCAAAACCAGGGGCACCATCGTCCAGAAAAACTCACGTGCCTTTTACAGCACTTACGCATGCGGACTTCAGAGGACCGCTGGAATACCCACGTGGGGTCTGGCCAGCGGTCTGTGTTACCTGGTACCCTGTGCCTGACAGTGCACGTGAGTTGACTGAAAACCTTAAGAGATGCTTTTTGCTTTTCACATACTTTTTCTAAGGTTGGAGGTTTGTTTGTTTGTTTGTTTTAACATCCTAACATTTGTATAAGCTTAAAAGCAGTCTTTCATCCAAAGGTATGGCTGCATGATATGCAGTCCCTGGCGTCAGAGCCGATGGCCACCCAAGGGGGAAGCCCTGCACAACCTCCCCGTTGTCTCTGCAGCGGCACAGCCCCGTCTGCTCCCTGGTCCCCGCTCTGGCACCCAGCTGGACCATACACAAGCTTATCTAAATTTGCTAGCCCAGCAGAAAACTATTCCTTTGGTTCCTGTGGGGTTAGTGACTTAAATTATAGCCTTCATAGCAGCCAGTGAATGCTGGAGCTGATAAGTGGAGCAGGGCTGGAGGAAGGGAACTTCCCGCTTTCAGCAGCAGCAAGCCCGGCCCGAGGCAGCAGACCAGAGCTCCAGACCAGCCTAAACCCTCCTGACCTCCCGTGTCTCATCCTTTCCCTCCCACAGCCATCGGGACTTTCCCTGACTCATTTCAGATGAGTAAAAAAAAAAAAAAAAAAAAAAAAAAAAAAAAAAAAAAAAAAAAAAAAAAAGCCAAAACAACAACAAAAAAAGCACAAAACGCCCCAACTAACTTCCCTCCTCCTCGCAGTACAAAGCCCTAACCAGCTTAGTGTTCCCAAATCAAAGGCTTTGCTGAGCACCAATGGGACCATGCAGCCAGGACCAGAGGCTTCACCTGCCTCCAACCCAACCATCCCACCTCAGCATGAATCTTCGTGACCGAGTCCTTCTGCACAGAGTGTGCAATGCCTTTTTCTTTAAGCCAAACACTGCCTGGGAGTCATCTTTCACAACACTGCTTTAATTCTATATTCCCTAGAACTAACATAAGCCAGCACAGTAGGGTATTGGACCAGGACATCAGGTAACAAACTGGGGTTTAATGACATTTCGCGTCAGACCAGCAGTCGGTGGCTGGCTCACAAATGCACAAGGCTGCGGATCACTTCTGCTGCGCTCGCGACAAGCAGGAGAAGGCGGCTGAAGCCATTTTGGGAGTAGCATGGCAGACGGACAAAGAGGGTAAATCTAACAGAAAAAAACAGTTTGTTGGATTCAGTGACCAGATAAAGGTGTGGACAAGAAGGCAGGATACTCTGCTAGGATATGGCTTTCCTTTCTTGAAGTACAGAAAGGGGGTGAGGGGGTGGGGGGGGAATCAATTTCCAGGTTAATCACAATTTTCTTCAGGGAACAGAGCTCTCCAATTTTGTTTCTTTAGCATAAAAACATTTTAATCAATAAACCTGGGCATTTCTGGGTAGTAGCTTAGGTTACAAATCCACACTGAGACAGCCAGTCAGTATCATAAGCAGAAATCTTGCCTGTGGAGCATTCACATTTGCAGGATTATAAATAAGTAACTTATAAAAATTTGTGGCTAACGTAGGGCTAAGTATTGATGAAAATATTTATTTGCTTACCAAATATTTTAGTATGCGATTACATAAGAGGACTATACCACTACCAGATGTTCTTGATGTTATTAATAATCTGTGCTGACAGCACCTTGAGAGATCACTGCTGTCTGTACTACGTGTTTCAGAGAGATTCCCCTCATCTTCCTACATTGGTAGTTGGTACAGGCTCATCAGCAAATGACCTGCAATGTCATTTTTGTCATCAATGACATAAAAATGCATATAATCAAATCAACCCTCATTCAAGAGGTTTCAATTCCAACCCAAACTATTCAACTACTTTACTTCTGTAATGAACCTCTGCTGTGGAAATTAAGAAACCTTCTAAAAAGGTCAGCTTCTGCTTTTATAACTGTCCCAACGCAGCACATGTCTGCCTCTTTGAGTCCTCCTCCAGCCATCGGCTTGTGCTCAGGTCAGGCACAGGACACCGGGAGGCACAGACCCCTGGCCAGAACCCACATGGATGATATTCCAGCAGTCCTGTAACGTCTGGATGGGAATAATTTAAGCCTCAGGATCTGGAATTTTTTTGCTGCCTCAATTTGTCCATGGTGCAAGTTATTCTATTTCCATGTACCTCAGTTTACTTGTTTTAAAACTACAGATTAATCCATTTTCCACTTTGGAAAGAACAACTGATGGAAAATGATACAGAAGTTAAGCTAGCATTTTCCAGCTAGATCCAAAAGTCCTTCCTTATTACCACAATTTACCTAGAATATTTCTCATAGACAAACTGGAGAAACTTTGCCAAGTTACCAAAGGGTTCAAAAATTCACAAGACAAGCATGAACACAATAGCATACTTTCTAACACTCAGTAGCACACTTTGTCATACCAAATTAAAACATTCATAAAAATTAATACTTCAATATACGGAATCCTATTGCAACCTCCTGCTGCTGATTCTCTACTGAAAAGCAGAGCTGTCACTTTTTCATGACTTGCTTAAACACTGTTTTATTGTTCATACAGTGCTCTTCATAATTAGACCCTTAATGATGTCAGCATTGCTCTCCATGTTGAAGAGATGAGGAAAATAGGGCTGAGATGATATGACTCACAACTGATTGCCACAGTAATCAAACTGGGAATAAAGTCCAGTTCTTAGGCATCATAGATCACTGCATTCACTTCACCAGGCAGGTTTTAGATTTTGGAGAAAAATTCATATGGCTTTAGTAACAAAATGCTGCCTTCTCTTTTCCCCATTCAGGCTTAAAAAAAAACCCAAACCAAAACAACCCTCAACCCTAACTTGAAGGAAAAAAAAAACCACCCAAGTTGGGTGATACTAAATGCACCTTAAAAATTATAACAATGTTCTTTAGATGTTTGGTCAAATATAATACAAGAATGAAACACATTGAGAAGTGTGACTGATTACCTTTTCCTTCATGCAGAATTTAAGATAGTCGGTCATGATTGATGAAACACAGCATCCAGCCAGCCAGTGCTAGTGTAGGTCATGATGTTCTCCTCTATCACCCCTTGAAACAGCTCCATTTCTGGAAGTGTTTCAGAAGAGCCTTGATTCTCTTGGCGATTTTTATTTAGATCTTCAAGACTATTAATATTGTCTAAAAAATAAACAAATTACAAACTGCAGACACAGCCACCTGAAATTGTCTTACGTAATCTGTCATTTATATTATGTCAGGATAGAGTATTTCTAGAACAAGCTTTTATTTCATCAGAATACTCTTGACTTTGCCTCCATAATGGCCTACAAAATAAACCTCTCAGGCTTGTCTCAGGGTTAAGGGGGACAGAGAGAGAGAAAGAGTGTGTGTAGGTACACACACTAAACTCATATGGCAATAACAGAAAAACAACCAGCAACCTTATCCCATAACCTCCACACTGCCGGAATTCATGCATGCAGAACTCTAGAGCTTCCCATGGACCCTGATAACTCTTGCTGCTCAAGTGCGTGACCTATTATTATGCTGGCAATTTTTAGTGATCATTAAGTTTAATTAAGTTGAAGATGCTCAACCTTTCAGAGAAATAAAGTCTAATGAAAGACTTCTTCATGCTAAACATCCTTCTGATCTGGAATGAGTAAACTTGAGCTAAGTGTTGGATTAAGTCCATATGGGAAACTTTAAAAAGGCAAGGAATTTCAGCATGTGCATCAGGAAACGTAAAGAGATGATGCACAGTGACCATAGCTCTGCCATACTATGTACGCAATCAATGAGGGCACAAATTCATTTATCACATCCTAGTGCTTTTGCACAAAGAAGAGTGTTATCACTCATTTGTGCTGAAAACCTTTGACACCCTTCAGCATTAACTATTTTCTCTCCTGAACAAGAAGTACTTTATACAGGTTTTGTATGAAAGAATGGACTTACCAGCCAAGGCATTTCTGTTCTGCAATCCATTTGTTTTCTGTTTCTCCTAAAATAAATAATAGTAGTCCAGAGAAAAGAAGAAAGTATGTGACAAGAGATTGTTATTTTGGGAAAGAACAAGGTCCATGGTCTATTTTATAATTACTATTTCATTGTATTTACAGGATTTTCCTCATTTCCACTACCAGACACTACAGTGCTCCTTAAATAAAAACAAACCTTCACAAAGCAACAGCCACAGTGGGGGGAAAAAAGTAATTTGTAAGTTAACACTTTCTAACTAGACAAGGAGAATTAATTTGCCGTCAGTCACTCAGAATGACTTCTCTGCTACAACTCTTTGTAGAAGTAGCCATGAAGAAGCTACAGGTAGTGGAAGATGAAATTTGCTCAGATGACGGGAGAAAACCTTAAGAAGGAAAACAACCGGATGATGGTGGGTTGTACTTAATGAACATAGGCCAGGTCAGGACACAAGTATCACAGAAAAGGTTGGGTTTTTTTCTCCCTCAGCTACTTTGTATACATTTCTGAAGATGATCTTTCAAAACCTGAATCCTACCATGGCCTCAAGCTGGTTCTGGAAATATTCAGAGTATATGAACCATCCATCTCCTCATCGTAGGTTTCAAAAAACAAAGCAAATTTACTAGCCAAGAACATCATCTTGCTTATGAATTGAAGAATTCCTCTTTACACCTGGAATATTGGAAAGCCTTCCGAAATCCCCTAAAATTCGTACCTCCACAGAGGTCTTCCACAGTAAATAGATCATCTTTGAAACTTTCCAGTCAAGAGGAACTATATAATCGTCTGGCAACAAGGATTCTGCAGAAGAAAATATTTTTTGCAGTTGAGTGTTCAGATCTCTCCATAGCCAAAATATATCACTGAATTACAATTTTTGCACACGTTATATATCTAGACTTCTAAAAAAAATCAGCAGATATTTAAATGAGCCAGCAACAAAGTCAGAATTTAGGTTTTCTAGAATTTAAGGCCAGCGCACAGGAGGGGGAGGAGGCGGAAGGAGATTTGGTTTCAGTTGCTTTTTTTAGGTAAAGTCTTTCCTACCATACTTTCATCTCCTCCACATACTCCCCCAAAACTAGGTGCAAACAAGAAAACCAGAAAGCTTTCAGCCCGTAAATTAAACAAAATGCAACTTAAGTAACAACCTTTACATTTTACAATGTTTAATTACAGGAATTTGTGCAATATCACTACAGAAATTACTTTCTAAAATGTTTTAACTCTAACACTGTTTAAGAAGCTGAAGAGATTTTTTTTGTAGGAAAACAGTCTAAAATATATTCTACACTTACATGAGAATTATACAAGCAAGTCAGTCTACTAAATCTTTCATTTATAAATAGCCAAAGACATTTATTTACCAAAAATTTCCCCTCCAAAATATTTTCAATAAAAATTGACCGCAATTGCCAGTGTTGTAAAATACTACAGTTCAAATGTATACATCAATAAATAGCCTATCAACATATAATAGGCCATAAAAAAGCCCAAGAATTTTTGGAATTGTAGGAAAATTATAGTCAAATGAGAATGTGGGCAGCCTTCTGCAGACAGCAGGCAGAATTTTGATGGAGAAAAACCCAACAAACAGCAATCACAAGCTGGCAGGGCTTCAGAGAGATATTGGGGTGGGTTTGTATTTCTTAAAGGTTATTTCCAAAGGAAACTCATCTAAACACCAGAGAATTTCACCTGTTACTGACTCAGAGAAGAATGACATTTGGTTCACTAACCTACTGAGTGTTTCTGAATGCCTGTTTTTTCTTTTTTTCTTGGAAGATCCCTGTTTTCAAGTCATGGCCAGCTCCCTCTAAGATGATGAAATTTAAGATCACAGATAGGAAGACTCACCAAGTTTGGATGAGAAATTGGTGAGGACATCAGCAGTACTTCCCTGCTCTGTTTCAGCTCTATATGGCAAGTTCTTTGGTGTGTGGTGCCAGATTTAGAGAAAGCAGCACTGCACATCCTCTGGGGACCAAGCTGAGCAATGCTGCCAGTGGTTTGCATCACTCTTCTGGCAGGTAGCATTGCCATCGACTTTTACAATAAAACCAAAGAATCCTGAGATCAGTTTGGGCATATAAACAGACATAAGTTGTTCCTCAGTTGTCTTCTTAAAATTTTCATATGAAAATAAATGCTTAACTTTAACTTCTACTGAAACAAAGAGGCATAAAGGTCCATGTGCTGAGAAACCGGTCTGTGTTTTTTAATCCTATTTGTTGGAGAAATCAAAGTTACTGTTTCTCCACTGACTAAATTTGGACCAAAGAAGTTGCAGAACTTTATGCACAGGGAACGTGGCTCTTCCAGCATACGCGTACACAGCACCACGTCCTAGGGTGGTTCCAAACAGATGTCTGTTGTTGTTGCTGGCTACAGCTCTGTAGGGTTACGTTAGCCTGCAGTAATTTTGGAAGTCGTGGTTGCCACACACAACTCCTTTCAGTACTGATCGTCATACTTCTAAGTGCTAACTTAAAATGATTAAACTGAAAGTACAAAAATATGACAATTGGAGCTCTGGAAGGCAAATATGCAACACTGTGACATAAATCATGCATGATTAAAAAGAAGGTATTCGCTATCAGAAAACGCATCTTGGAAGTCTGATTTCCAATTTCAAATTACATTAGATTTTGGGAAAGATTTTCAACAGTATCTAAGCCACGTAAGAGCATAGGAAAACTTTACTAAATAAAGGAATGCTACTATATTAACCCAGTGGAATATAAAACCAAACACGCAACCTTTATATAAGAGCACACATTTTGTACCATGTTTTCATTTAGTTTTGTAATCAACACAGTAAAGCCTTACTCAGTAGGATGTATTAAAACATCAACAAGAGCTTCATGCTTTGGATTTAAAGTTAGTAAGTTTTTTTACTAAAAGGACTGCAAATATGAGGCTAAACCAAACAGCACCTTTGACAGAGACTGAAGATGATTTTAGGTAAAAAATAAAATAATCACCAAAGCAGCAGTGATTCCTTTCAATAGGATTAATATTTGATTAACTGGTACCTGCAATAGAAATGAGTATTTAATCATAGGGGTCTTTGTGTGGGTTTGGGGGAGTGTTTTGGGTTTTGTTTGTTTGTGGTTTTAGGGAGGTTGTGGTTTTTTGGGGGGTTGGGTTGTTTTTTTTTTTAATTTACATAGGAGTAGTAAGAAGAGTATTACCTAGTGGAAGACCTGGAGCGCCAAAGAGCTGCACAAGTTGAAAAGCAAATCCTAATGATAAGGGAAGTCCCAGAAAACTACATTTCATATTCACATCTTGGTTATCTTCAAGCTGTGAGGCCTCTGCTGGCTCAGGGTCATCTGCTTCGTGCACATTTTCACTGCAGCTTGCCAATAGGCTAGAACCCTCTGGATATTCAGAAACAACTTTAACAGAAGACAAAATATCTGGTTGGCTATTTGTAACCTCTGAAGAAACTTGTTCACTCTCGCCCTCGTTTTTTTCAACTACCTGTTGTTGCTTAAGAGTTCTAGCTTGCTCCTCCTTCATCCCGGAAACTACACAAACCCCACAGGAATATTCTGGCATAGGAGAAGATAGTCCCGAATGAATGTAAGAAATATCATTTAACAGAGCATCTGCATCCAGGGCGGGTAAGGAATAGGTTGCCTCAGTGTCACTGCAAGGTGCAAAATATTCCTGCAATGCATGGTCCTGTTCACGTTCCTCTCCACGGTCCTCACTTAGAAAGCTCTTTTGCCCCACTTCCAAAACACCTTTTGGGGGAACATCATCTTTTATTGGGATTTCCTTCCTTCCCTCTGTACCGCCAGCAATCTGTCTTGGTAGATTAAAATTTGGTGCCAAGTTGACAATTCTTCTGTATCTTTTCCTCTTCGATATAACTGGTGCAGCATCATTTCTTGGAACAGTTACTTCACCTGAACGCTGCATGAAGGTGCCCCCAGCTTCCGCAAGGGAATCAAAGTCCACTTCACCAGCTGGAGATGCCAACAGACCTTTGCTTATTACATTGCCAGCCTCCTCAGTTACTGTTACCTGATGGTTTTCCTTCACCAATCCTCCATTTGACCGACAGCAGTTTAGCTGCGTTGAACTGTTCGCCTGAGTCTGTTTAGGTTTAATTTTGGGGGGTCTTTGTTCACCTACAAATTTATCCTCAGACCAAGAAGCGAGAGAAACTTGTGTATCAAAGCCCAGTTGCAATTCCTCAGTAGGTAAATCAACTGAAAAAAAAGCCCAGGCATTAGAGCTATTCTCTTCTGCTTTTAATGCACCTTTGTCCTCTGTGTTACTATCAGGCACATTATCATGTACGTTGGAATTGTAGCACTGGGAGGTTTCTTTGTCTTCACCATTTAAACTTAACAGCTTAGCTTCCATGTCAGGTTCACATGTAATTTGACACGATCCAAGTTTGTTTTCTTTGCTTAGTGGTGTGTTATAATCTTCAGAGATGCCTTCTGTTACCTGGATGGAATTTTCATCATTGCTTATTTTTAGGCAACAAAGATTTTCTTTCTGCCTTTGATTTGTTTCCTCATTATCCAATGCATTTTTGGTTAAGTTTTCAGTAGAAAAAGGTTTTACATCTATTAGAAGTAAACTGTCACTTTCTACAGGCAATTCATTTTTCAATGCACTGTTTGACATCGTTGAGACCTCGGACACAGCGATGGGAAACCTTTCTCTTGAAGCCAGTGCAGCTTCTTTCAGGCTTTCATCATCACCATTAGGCTGCTCTTCACAAACTGTTACTGGATCCTCTGGACCTTCACTAAATGTACACAACAATTTGCTGTTTTCTTCTTCTGAATCATCCCCTTCACTTTCTGATGTGTCCTGGTCATCTGGAATTGGATGATGAGCTGCTCCATCTACTATTTTCTTCATAATTTCTGTATGATTGCCTTTCATTTTCTTGTTTCTTTTTCGCTTTTTCTTCTGTTTTGCTTTTGTCAACAGGTGCCCAGGGTCCTTCTTTAAAATTGTCTTCCTATGTGAAAATAAGTAAAAAAAATAATTCAGTAATGATGTATTAATGGTGTTCAATTTGAAGAGTAGGTACTTCATGTTAATATGATGATGAAACACAGACCATCTGCTTTTTTAAATACATAAAATCTCAAATAAAACCTTCTATCGATTAAACAAATGTACACCTTACAATTCAGAACAATCTTAAACATTTTAAACCAATTTAAATAAACTTAGCTGTCGTCTCATTAACTCAGCTTTACAAAAAGTATCACAAATCATTGCAAGACCAAACAACATGTTTCTGGATGTCTTTCTAAATGATGTTTGAACAATAGATACTAAAGAGCTACCGCTATTCTGAAATTTCATTAAAAGTCAAGCTGAGCAGAAAGGTACCAAGTGGAGGACATAGTAAGAAAACTTCATCCATTAAGATTAAATGGACTATATTTAGATAAGCTGGACTTAAATTCAAAACATACTAACCAAAAATCTGAATAATGTAAAGGTACAGTGACTATAGCAGCTCTGATATTTATTGCTCAGTATATTATGTGTGGATGCATTCATATTTGGAAAAAATATTTCGTATCTTATTAGTAACAAAATAATACACTACAGAAAAATTGATACAGTTGTAGGCAGCTATTTACAATTAATTTTGTAGCTCTTTACAGAATGTCTGATTTTTTTTTTGTCTGAATTTCTCATCGAATTCAACAGGTAGCAGCTCTAACAGTGACTTCTCTGAAAACTTGATGTTAGCCCGTCAGCCAGCTAACCCCCAAATGAACACGCATTAAAAAAACCTAGTGCAGAAGTCTAACTTCTCCCTATGCGACTCTTCAGAGAGAGATGGGCTTTTCAAAGCTAAAGATCTGCTCCTTTTCTGTAATTCTTTGCTTTTCCATAACCCTTTGTTCAGGATGGTACTCCACACAACACACTAAAGCAAACAAAGCAGTAGCTAGAAGAATTATAGGATAAAATTAGTTATTTTCTGGGTATTCATATGTAACATAAGCTGTTTTAACTGCTGTATTCTGAAATTCTTGAGAGAAATAAAAAAAAAGTGTGTGTGTGTGGGGTGACTGTGCATGCGTAGGGAAAGCCAGAGTCACTAGTAAGCAACCTGGGACCTAAAGGTCACCTATGGAAACCTAGCCTGACCCTTTATTCATTCTTAAATTTATTCATTGTTAATCCCATATGAATTCTTTCGAATTTGAACTCTACAAAACAAACCCTCCTAATTCTCTGAGCATGAAGCACATCAGCAGCCTTCTCTGCCTCAGTATGGCCACAGAGCCACTTGACTGGAACCAGGTTCAAAAGTCTGCATGCCTCGATATTGCTGCAACAAGCACTACAGATCTCCAAAAAGATCTTGTTGGAAAGCACACAATTTTTATTGCCCTACAATGGCATCCAGGTGAGACATCCTACTGAGGAATAGGATTTCCTTCAAATGTTGGCATTTAAGTCCACACGGTGCTTTCCTCCAAGTAATGGAAACTGATCTCCCCTTTTCCAAACCAGTGTATTTTCAATACAGCGCCCTAGGGTTTGAGTGCAGATGCCTATACTGCAGATGCTTGAAGTTGGCCAAGACAAATTCCATCCCGAATTCTGCTCACAGTACCTTCGTTCCTTAGCAACATGCCTCATCTCTCCAAATTGCCAATGTCAGCACTGGCACAGGAAAGGAATGGACTTCTCCAGTCTTGGTACTATTGTAGCTGTACTCTTGCTTACTACTGACTTCTCCCAGATGTGAATTTGCACTGCTGCTAATGGAAGTGAACTTCTCCAATACAGATTCAAGCATGTTTCTGGTGCCTAACTCCTGACACATCTGACAATGCTTTCAGGACAATGCTGACAAACTTTCTCAGGCTAGGATGCCACACCAAAAGGTATTGTAGAACTTTTCAGAAATGAGGGGAAAAAAAAGTCTCAGAGGTCAGTACATTTATTTCTTCTCCTCACCATTAGTTCTGAATCAGGAAGGAAAACCACACTGGGCAGGATTCACTTTAGAATGTAAGAACAGCAGAAATACATCCACCAAATAACAGAAGAAGAACCTGGATGATCCAGAGAGACTAACAGCTATTATTGCACTGAAATTGTTGCATGTCAAAATAATAACAAATGCAAATGTTGGTCCAGGTTGATGATTTAGCATACCTGGATATGACCTTCAATAGTGACATTCAACAGCTCATGATAAATACAAACACGTCATTTCTATGCTTTGGAAACATGGAGGTTTTATAGCAGTTCAGGGAAATTAGTGTTCTAAAGGTCTGGATTTCCTAAAGAAAGGACTAAAGCAAAAGGGAAAGTGATGAACTACTACATGCAAAATAATAAGATTTATTATTCTTCACTTTTCCAGGCAACTTCTGTTTTCCAACTGATTCTAAGAAAATACTACCCAAAAGAAAGACTCTAATGCACCACGATGGCATACCTAAAAATTTCCTGCTTAGGGTATATCCAGTATCGCGTTAAGGTTTTTGCATTTAATGAAGCAAATTGTCTACTAGTTTTCTTTCGTTTTACCTTAGTTCCTCCTCTTTTAGTCCACCTACATGCTTTCAAGGGGTTTTCCTTATCGTAAAACCATATGGCACACAAACACTCAGAAAATTCAAGAACCAGCATGGAGATAGACTTCACTGCTTTGCAGGGGCATTTGCTACCGAGTTGGTTTTAAACACATATAACACATGCAAAAGGGAAAAGAAAAAAGGTGCTATTTCAGTTGATATTTAAATTTTGCTATAGATTATGCATTTAAAAAAAACTGGTTAGTAATAAACAGACCTGAAAAAATGGGATAGTATTTTTGTTGCAATAGGAATTCCCTTTCTGTAACAACACTTTGAAATTTCTCAGCCTACCGTAGACAATATTAAAAGCTTTTTGCCATAACTCGTTACATGTGCTTCAAGGTTGTAACCGACTGCTCAAAAAAGCACTGTCCAGCTTGATGGAGAGTCAGTGCTCAGATGATGCTCTTTACTGGAGAAACAAATGCACTTTCATGATTGACGAGGCAGAACATGCAAAGTAAATAATCTAGTTAGTCACATTTTGCTGGAAAATGGCGAAACCAGAAAAGAGTTAGTTATTTGCAGTTGTACAAACTTCAGCTCTAGCATACATCTAAGCTGATGTCTGCTTGATATCAAAAAATGCCTGCAGTCATTGCTGTCATGAAATATAGAGGAACCAATAAATTTGAAAAGCAATTCTATATGACATTTAGCGATGAGGTACATGCTCTTTCAGAAATGTGTTATCATTAATCTCCAAAGTCTTTGGAGTAGGTTTTCAACATTAAGATTATAGTAGAGCTGCTTACATATAATGGCATTTACTGGGATACACTTCACCTTCTCCACCTGGTAAGTCCAAGTGCATTGCTGAATTCCTTGTGACCTAATGTTACTTCAGCCAACAAACAGAAATTGAAGTTATAATTTTGGAATAACAAAAAAAGTCATGGTCCCAGCCTTTTTGTTACATATCTTGTCTTTAATAATTTAATGAGTGATGAAGATCCAGTTCCTCAAAACCAAATGGAATACTGGTATTTGGTGATCAAGCAACTGGAAAAAAAACACATGCAAAATAACTTGTCAGCATTACTGGGCTTCCTGAAAGGTGAAATTCCATTAGACAGCTGAGCACCCAACTTAGCCCTTTACAGTTGCTGAAGAAACAGTCATAGTAACCCTTTCCTACTTTGTTCCAGATGTTGCCCTTGCACTTCTACTACCTGTCTTTTGCTGGCTCTACCACCCTCCTTGTGGGTGGATTTACCTGCCTGAGCCAGCATCAAAAGAAAGCAAGTACTTGCTTTCTGGTTAAGCTGATGTAACTTACTAAAGCAAGAAGTAAAATAAGTGTCTAGCTAAGACAAAGGTGGTGGTTGTTGAGAGCAAGGTGACTACTTTCAGCAGCAACATGTTAGGTTGCCTCATAGCCCATCTTAATAAAACTCACTATAAATGATTCATAAATGTTTACATGTTACAGTGTCGCAAATTAATGCTCCTCGCCCCAAACCAGTAAAGATCCTACTAACTGGATTCAATCTGAAGTAACTCAGTATTTATTACTCTTCTGTCTCTCAACAGCATTGCCAGCAGTGGTGAGATTTAAATACTTGCCTTCATAAATTACACTATTCTATCACAATGCTCAAAGAGCTACTCCGATCTTTATCATTTCTACAGGACTGATGTATATACAGTTCAGTGCAATGTATAATCAGCCGCCAGACTGCTGCCCTGTCATAGTCCAGACACAAGAGACATTGATCTGCAGAGAATAGCATACAATTGGTTTGATGAAAGCATGCCTTTAGGAGCTGTTCATTTAATCAAATTCATTGCAAAGTGCAACCACTTTAGTTTTCAAGGTAAAAAAACAAACCACCAAATAAAAAAACCCAACTAACCAACCAAAAAACCCAAGTTCCTGAGGTGCTAGTAACAGCAATTCAGTTTCAAGTGACAGTCCGTTCACAAGAAGTCTCAGGTGGGGTGATCTGACTGATCTTTGCCCTGCCTCGTTCATGGAAGTCATAAATGTCTTCTGACTGAAAAAGCCAATCTCCTATTTCAGCTCCTTAGTCATAAAGTATGTTGATAACATTATGGAAATCCATCCTGAATATACTGATTGATATATATGTACATACACACTGAATATACTTGTGCCCACTATCAAACATCTACTTCCTGAACAAGTGAAACAACTCAAGAGCTTCTTTCAACCTCATTTAGGCACCACAAATATCTCACCTGACACAATTCAATTTTCTAACCAGAAGGGGGGGGGGGGGGGGGCGGCGCCAAGCGTGT
>NW_010972787.1:6745153-6778866 GCF_000737465.1 Haliaeetus leucocephalus
GCCTTATTGGGAGGGGGGGGGGGGGGGGGGGGGGGGGAATCAGCACTAGTGTTACTGATGGATGCTAGCAGACGGAGAAGAGACCATTTTTTGTTTGACTGGATTTCTCTGCACCATTAAGTATGGCTCAATGTTAAAAAGCAGGTTAAGAAAGAGAGAAAAAAGGACAAAGTGAAATGCTACAGGTGATGTGAATCCATCTTAAGGGGATGTACTTACAAGACAGAGAAGAAACTATAGCTTTATCATCAGCCTTCTCACCGATGAAGGCTCATAGAATCAATTTTCATTTAAGGTCTCTCTGTCAACCTTTAGTCTTTTGAAGAGAAAACAATGGACACAGATGCCAATGTTATACACTGGAAGTACAGTATGAATCATCTTGTCAAGTTCGATGACATCAGTTCTATGACTTGGATGATACCAGCTCAAGCATGAAGACAACCTGACTGAAATTAATCCAGGCTAGACAAGAAATATGCTGTTTTGAGAAGCAGTTTGGAGAAATAGGAACTATAGTCAAATTTGCACTAGTTAGTAGTTTGGTGTAACCTGCTGGGCAGCAGTGCTCCTTAATTTTCACCGATATAAAGACACTTCTATATGAGATTCTAAGAAACACTAAAAAAACTTGTAACAGGACAGAAAAATCCCACCTTCCCAGACAATGATCACTCTCAGTTTTTCATTAACTTCTGGACAAACTATAGCACTACAGCATATGTGGCTGCGAAGCAATCAGTTCTCCCTAAACCCTAAGCACCCTCCTCTCAGCAACACCAGAGCACACTTCACACACCGCGTTTTACAAAGCTGGTGCTCCAGGTTGAAAACCATGAAGCACACTGGTGAAGACTGTGACTGACCAGAGAAACATTATCCACTGCAAACACAAAGCCCATTTGCCTAATGGCCAATTCACAGCTATTGAAAAAAAACAGGCAAACTAGTAATTACCTTAAAAATCTCAACCTTCGTCTTTCCAAATGAAAAACTGAGTTGCTGTTACAGATATAATGTATATATAATCTAACCAGTTCAAATACAAGACAGTACTGAATCTGAGTGGATCCTTGATTTTAGGAGAAATAAGATCTGTGTTCCAAAATTAAATTTTGTGAGACACCTCACAATCAAGTTTTTCAGTCCCTCTCCCTTACAATCTACTGCTTTCCAGGCATGTGCTTATGCAATTCCACCTGGAAAAGCTCTACCCAGGAAAAGGCAGATTTACTGAGGCTCTCAGGAGGTTGTGAAATAAATCATGTCCTAAAACGCGGTCCACAAATAAGACAGACTTTCCAGATCCTAATTCCTAAAAAATATCCTCATTGTATATTTCATCCACTATAGTATACTCTTTAAACGAATAAATCAATCACTATTTTAACTAGAAATACAGATAACTACATATTGTGATATATCACCCTAGTACTTGAACACATAGATGACAGCCATCAAAACAGAATATAGAGATAACGAAAAGGTTTTAAAAGTCAAAATTAGGTCTACAGGGTGAAGTGTTGGCCTTTATGCCAAGGCACATTCACACACAAAACAAATGTAAAATGAAGTTAGAGATAAGACACAAGCAAAATGAAGTTGAGGAAAAATATGGGTAGGAGCGTAAGGAAGCAAAAGAGGTACAACGAGAGCAGAATGGAATATTTAGAGGTATGCAATATGCTATTTTCTTTTAGGAACTTCAGTGAAAGATGACAGATTTTAGCTGTATTTAAAATAGCTTCAATCAACAAAATTGTAGCACAGGCATGTAATTAAATATCCACCAAAGCACAGACCACAATTCTGGGAACAGAAGTATGAGTTTTGAAAACACAGGAAGATGCTGCAAACTTAATGAGGCTAAGAAAAAAAAAGGAATGAAGAAAAAGATACTGCATGACAGAAAATATTACTTTCAGCAGAACAAGAAAAAAAATGCAGAAGCACAGCCTAGGGGGATGGGGAATATATATACTCAGTTTTTAAATCAGCATCAGTTTGAACTGAGGCATTAAAAAATAGCGTAAGGTGTAGCTCTCCACACAAGTTTAAAGTTCAGGGAAGAAAAGGGAAGGGGGAGATGGATCCAGAGTTATGAAGACAACTGTAGTAACTGAACACACAAGACTCAGGCAGATCAGACAGATGAGAAAGATGCAGTTCAAGAATAAGAGAAAAGGGGAAAAAAAGTTTCACGAGGAAAACAGTAAAGAAAACAGTATCAGTAAATATTAAGTAACCAGGCTCTAACCTAGGTTATAGCAATATTAAAATTCAAATACTTGTACGTACGGACAATGTTGCTATTCAGAACATCTGCTCCAGATATTGTGCTCATTCTATGCATCTCAAAAGCTATATGAAATATGGAGAGCTACACAGCATTCAATTATAATGTGCATTCTCTGGAAGGTATTACACCTTTTTCAACAAATCTCAGTACTTTGTCATTCTGGCATACAACTTTTACTTACTATTTCTGCATACTACTTTTTGGCATTAACTCATTTCCCTTTTAAACATCTTTCACCAAAGGGACCAGAGATATGCAAAAGACATGATGAATTACCCTTAAGGATGATTTTTTACAAAACAACCCCATATTATTCCTAGAGTGTTGAGGATGAATAGATGCAGAAAACTGTCTTTCAATTATACAATGTAACAAGTGCAAATAGAAGTCTGTCTTTGGACAGAAAATAAAAAACTACTTCAGATAAAGACTAATATATGCCAGTATTTTCTAAGACTGGAAAGACAATACAACTAACAAGAGACAAGCGGTCATGGACACTGCGTTTTGTCAGGAACTTGCGAGCGATTCTGCCAATTCAGCTATGAAACAACTGGAATAAATGGTACAGCCAGTTTTCCTGCTACAGTTAAAGCCAGAAACTTAGTGCCCATCTGAAAGCAAGAAGAGAATCACGGACTGCTGTATTAATGCAAGCCTGCATCTGACACCCTGCCAGCAATTCTGTCAGTCATTTAAAAGTCTTCTCTGGTAGATAATAGCTAACTAAGTCTTTCAATATTCTGGACACTGCTCTCACTATGTCCATCAGAAGAGCCTAATTTAGGTCACAAAAGGCCTCCGGAGATCATACGGTCCAACCTCTGCTCAAAGCAATACCAACTGAGATCTCACTGCTCAGTGCCTTGCCCAGACAAGTTTTGCATACTCCAGGGATGGAGATTACACAACCTAGTATCTAACTGGAATTTCCCACGTTGCAATCTCTACCTGTTGCTTCTCTTGTCAGTGGAGCCTGGCTCCACCTTTATACTTTCCCATTAGGTAGGTGAAGACAGCATTAAGCTGCCTTAGCCACAGCCTTCTCTTCTTAAGGCTGAACAATCCGTTTCTACCAGCTCCTCCTTGTGTATCGTCTGCTCCAGGCCCTGACCACCCTCTGCTCATCTCACTCCAATATGTCACATCTTACTTGTACCAGCGAGCTCAAAACTTGACATGCTCAACAAAGGCACTACAAACTAACCAGGGGAAAGATTAAACTGATTTAATCTCTTTACAGCTCAATTCCCTACAAAGCAGCAGAGTTAAACCATAGTTAGCTGTCTTTACTCACAATAAAACTTCTCCTCAAGACCTAGGACCCAAAAGGGCAGCATGATGGGCATAATCTAAGTATCCATTATTAGAAACAAGAACTCAGTGTAGACTGCTGGAACAAAACAGAAACAGAATGAAACACAAGGTTCTAACCATGCCTTCTACATACACATACACAGAATTCCATTTGTACTCCTATATATAATGCAATTTTGTGCACAGCCATAAGCACAGTCTTCTAACCGCAGTTTTCATACAGTGAAAATAGCTTTGAAATTTTATCAGGTATACTTCACTGAATATTTAGTGCAGGTACCATACAGCTGCAAAGAGCTGCAAATGAAACTCATATATGTATACCTGTCTTGCTTCAGGTAAAAGATCTGATGCCTATACTTTTGTTGCCAAGATCCTTGTAAAGCAGTGTATTCATCTTACAAGCAAGACAGGAAAAATTTCAGGAAAAATACTAAATGGGGGAAAAGTAACATAGTCAATCCACTCTTAAGTCAGGTTCATGAGCCTTCAGAAACTCTTCATGGTTAAGAGCAAGATGTGGGATAAGCTGTTCAGTAACTTCACATAGACTATTATAACCTATAGTATAGGTTACCAAAACCTAATGGCTGAGTAAAGAAACAAAAATTATTAGAAGTATCATGAATAAAATAACAGCCAAAGAGCATTATAGGTCCATGACTAAAACTGATCTGTAACTGATACAATTAACACCTTAGAAATAAGCAAATGATTATTTCATCAGCTAAAGCAGCACTTCTTAGTCTGTTAGCAATTTGAGAATTCATGCCTTTTTAAAATCAGTAGTTACACAACATGCAAGCACATGTTCCAAAAGTTTTGCTCAAAATATTTTTCTACCATATTTCCATAAAATCCTAGAATACTTAGAGTTAGTATCCAAAAAATATTTTAAAAGGACAAGCAGGATGATCCAATTATAAAGCAGTTATTGTGATACCAGTTTGAGGGACCACAAAAGAAAAGTTGAATTCGATTAACAGCTCAAAAAAGAAAATATTAACAACACTAAAAAGACTGTAAGTACAACTGAAAAAAAATTACTGAATGGATACAGCATGTTCCGACTTCACACAACATGGTATTGTTGTAACCGCACTATATATCAGTGAGGCACACATCAAATGGTCAAGGACTGCCTGCCTACCTGAGAAATGAAGTAGCAGCAGCATTATCAGCTAAAAGGAAACTGCAAAGACCCATTCCAGACACAATACTTCAATGCTTTTATTATCCTTGATCTAGAATAACACTGACAGTCTATCTCAAGCTAAAAACACCACTTGCTGCTTCTCCACTACTACAGAAATAAAATAGACAAATTTGAGATGATCTGACCTTGACAAACCCTGTTACTTACTACTTTATCTTCCAAATACTTAAAAGACCAGCTATGTTTTCACATATTTTTCTGTGAACTCAAAACAAGCTGATTTACAGCTAGTTTCAACCAATTAGCCTGTGAAAAGAAAAAAAATCCACACCAAAATTAATTGATGTACAAGCAGATTCTCACCTAGGAAATGATTACTAAAGAGCTTTAATCTCTGCTCTTGCTTTTATTTCAAAAGGATGAGAACATAAAACATTGAAATGAGAAAGTGTCACTGCAGAAACACTGAAGTATTTCCACATCTGACCTATACAAAACATCTGATCACTCTTTTAAATTGAGTACTTAATTTCAATTTTATGAACTGCATTTCAACACTATGTCTTCTTGTTGCTCTTCACTGGGAATTGTAATATACACCTGTGTTCTTTTGTATGGAAAACCCTCAATTCTCAACATATACCTAGTCACCTCTCCTCCATGATATGCGAGCACAGAAGGAAAACATTTCTTCCAGAAAACTCGATTGCTAGGAGGAAGCAGCTGTTAAAACTACAGGTATCACATATGAATGTGAAAATACAAAAGTAATTTTTTTTCTAATTCACTGAAAATTAACTCTACTGGTCAGCTCAAAGAAGAAAATACTGCCACAGTCTAAATTACATCAGAGAAGACAGACACAAAACAATCAAATATAAATGTTATGGGTCCCCATCTCAGCTAGACAAAGCCTGGTTTTCAGTTATCTATTAGCAGAGAAACAAAGAAAAACTACCGTTTCTGCAGGTTTCAAAAGATAGATGACAAAAGACAAAATCTTGGCTTTCTTGCTAAAGACACAAAGCTTAAAAAAATTATGCAGCATGGCAAACTAGATTAAAATGAACCTAAAGAGGATGTAACTACAAGAACAGAAGACAGAATTCCTCACAGGAGATCATTTAATGTCATATGTTAAAAATAAAAAAGTGTTACATTAGGTTGTCAGAGTTTAACCTCAGCCAGCAACTAAGCCCCACACAGCTGCTCGGTCACTCCCCCTGCATCAGGATGGGGGAGAGAATCGGAAGGGTAAAAGTGAGAAAACTCGTGGGTTGAGTTAAAGACAGTTTAATAGGTAAAGCAAAAGCCGCGCACGCAAGCAAAGCGAAACAAGGAATTCATTCACCACTCCCCATCGGCAGGCAGGGGTTCAGCCATCTCCAGGAAAGCAGGGCTCCGCCACGCCTAACTGTTACTGGGGAAGACAAAACTCCATCACTCTGAACGTCCCTCCCTTCCTTCTTCTTCCCCCAATTTCATATGCTGAGCATGACGTCGTATGATCTGGAACATCCCTTTGGCCAGTCGGGGTCAGCTGTCCCAGCTCTGTCCCCTCCCAAATCCTTGTGCCCCCCCAGCCTGCTCGCTGGCGGGGTGGGGGAGAAGCAGAAAAGGCCTTGGCTCTGTGTAAGCCCTGCTCAGCAATAACCAAAACATCCCTCTGTTATCAACACTGTTTTCAGCACAAATCCAAAACATAGCCCTGTACTAGCTCCTGTGAAGAAAATTAACTCTACCCCAGCCAAAACCAGCACTTAGGTCTTCTAGGATTTGGTTTTGGGGTGGGTTTGTTGTTGTTGGTTTTGGGTTTTCTGGGGTTTTTTTCTTCTCAAAACAGAAATATTAGAACACTAAATCATCCATCAAAGACAAGGCTGATGAAAACTTTTGATAATTCAGTAAGTGAACTAATCAAACAAGAAAGAGCAGTTTAGATGAAGCAGTAAAACTAGAACTATTTTTTTTTTCTATAGCAGTGCATAATCCTATATAAGTGATGATAACTGGTCAGCTATATGAACCAAATTAAGGATGTTCTGCAAATTAATTCACGTTTAAATTTCATGCTTAGAGGAATAGGTGTTAAAACTACAGCTGAGTATCTTAACTATTCTGTTTGAATTTACTTACCAAACATCCCACTAGTTTGAAGTATGCAGCAGATACTTGGAATCTGCATTCGTAACGTTAAGGTTCTAAGCATTAGTTATACTAAAAAAAAATTAAAAAATTCTGACACTTATTTCATGAAATATGATGAACTAGCAATTTACTAAAAATCTAAACCAGGACACCTTCATTCTAGGGACATTATTATCATCAACAGGCTTATTGCATGAAAACTATGCACATAGTAAAAAGTTTTAGATCCCCAGTCTAACTGAACAGCAAGTTCTTACATTTCTTGTACATACCTTTTGACAGAGTAAGTTATTTTCCTTGTTTGTGAGGAAGCAGGAGAAATTCAATACCTGCAACATGTATTTCACATCATCTTTTTATTATTTTTACATATAAATATTGTAGTGTAAAAGCAACTTCTGATATACAGGTATGACCATGACTGTCATATCCTCATGAAATATTAATACACCATGAAACAAAAATATTTAGACAGACAGTAATTCCACTGTGTTTTCACCTACCATGTCACTGTACTTACCTTGGGATACAGCTTTATAGATCAAGCAGTTTACAAGAAATGTTTGATACAGTGCCAAGTTGCAAAGCATTCCTTTCTTGTTATGTGTCCTTTGCAAACTGCAAGTCTATTACCAACCAACATGCTTTGCATATGAAAAATACTCACCCCCTAGCAATAATTTATTAAAAAGATAACACGCAAAAATGCTGCACCATTTTAAAATGGTATGAATTTACATCTATTTAAGTACAAATTTTAGTTAGAGAACTTAAATATCAACTAAATCGTGCTAAAATAAATAAATAAATCCCTTTCCTTTAAAAACTGAAGGCAGAAGGTACCAAAAGATATCATAACATCAATTTTCAACAATCAGCTCTTTTTTTGTCATACTTTAGCACACTGTGTGAATATTACATAAAGCTTCAATAAATGTTATCACTTCATTATGGCTTAAAGTAATATAGAGTAAATAAAGTGAGTCTGTCCTCCCACTTGAAATATGCTTTCATGTTTAAATATAAAAACTTTGGGAAAATTAAAGTATTACTGACCATTTACAATGATTTCCATGATTCTTTTGAGATATGGAAAAAGATAACCATGAAAACTAAAATACAGTAACATAACTGGTATGAATAACAGACAATGAGGGAAGACAATTAATATAGTTGGAGAGCTTTTTTTTTTAAATATACACATAATTCAATATATTAACAATCCATGCACTACTGAAGCATTTTAGATTATTTTTCAAATAATTAAAACAATTACTAAAATGTGAAACTGTACACTTCAACTTTTATAGTTAAAAGAATCTCTTATGAAAATGTAATTGCAGGTATACATTAAATTGTACAAATTTAGATTTGCACAGTAGGTGTAGAAAACCACAGAAAGATACTCCATTATATACCTGGATTTTAAACTTTCATGGTACTCCGACTTCAAAGATGAAGTAATTTTTAGGGCCTATTCAAAAATTATCTATAAAAAACATTATGCTGGCTTTGGAATTTTCAAAATTCTGATGGCTATTACACCAAATTAGTAATAGAAAACCATGAAAATTCTTTTAGCTACGTACTCACATTCTTGACAAAACTTCCTATTCAAGATTTACTCATTCAGTGTGTAAGGAAATAAAATGTAGGCAAACCTGAAGATAGGTTATTTCAGCTAGCAGGTTAATAATAATAATAATGCTCATCTGTATAAAATCCTACATGCCTGAAAATAATAAAAACTGTTGAACTACTAAAACAACACTGAAGACAAACATTTTATTAATACAGCAAGCTGTTAGAAAGCAAGCAAAGTGAAAACTTACAAATTCATCATTTTTTAAGAGAAAAAGGGCAGTATACTAGTCAATCTCCATGCTGGCTCATTCTTTGTTATGTGCTAAACAGATTACATTGGCTGTGCCAAAATTAGGAATCCAACATGATTTTACAGAATTATATCCACTATTTATATTGAACTGATGCATCACAACTGTGGACTGGGACTTGACAGCCTAATGCTTTAATACTTCATTTTTATCATAAGTGAAAGAAATTGACTTAGACATAGCTGTGAAATTTTTGATTTTTAGTGATAAAATCTAGATGGTTTTAGTCAGCACAAAAAAGTTGGTGGTGTGTAGCCACCATCATAGTTTACATACTACCACTGAGAACAAACAAATAAAAAAATAATTCAGGTTGCACAGTTTAAGGCTGGTGAATACTGTATTGGCAGAATGTTGCTTCAGCTGCCAGATGAGCTTCTGAGACAAAAAAACCCAAACACCACAGCTGAAACCAGAAAATACATGCCAAAATTTTGCCACATGCCAAATAGAACAAAAGGACAATCCAGGACATAATTGTTCTCAAAAAAATCTCCTAAAAGATAAGACAACTAAATGACAATCATGAACATTGGTTATTACATAAATAGCCTCTTCTTCTGGGGCTTTAATTCTCTTAAAAGAGACATCTAATATGACTTCCTCTTTAAAAAAAACTGCTCAACAGTTACTTGATATATGACAACATCATTGTCCTACGTTTATAAAGGAAGACTCTGCTATATGTCATACTATATTAAATCTTTTACTAAAATCAAAGTTATTACAACTGTAATAAATATAGTTTTAAAAAACATTTAATGTACAATTTTATTTACATACAAGTCTGTTAAAGGAACAACCTCCAGAAGAAAATGGTCTTCAAATAGGTCTATTTAAAACACAGAAGATCCACTACTCTATTGGAGGTGATGATGTGTTTTAGAAGGGCAAGTAACCAGATTTTTATTAACTGACTGCAACTGTGTTATCGGCTACTGGAAATACTGAAAGAATTCCATGAGTCTGTATTGCCTCCCCACCTATGTCTTCGCTGCAGAGGTGGCCTTTGAGTGTTTTTGTGGGGAGGTACCACTGAATTCATGACAATAGGTATGGATATTTGATATTCATATCGTTCCAACATCTGAGCAATCTTCTCACGAGTGACCCCATGTTTATTCCTCCTACAAAAATAAAAATTTAAATAAATTGTCTGGTATGTTTATATGTTTACAGTCTTTAAGAAAAAGAAAAAACCTCTAACTTAACAATTTTAGTTCTTGCTTTTCATATTTGAAATTTCACTTTTATTACACTGTATCCTCATTCCATCAGTATTCAACTTGCGTTAAGGTTTATTTTAACAATTCACCACTGCATATATTAAGTAACAGAAAACAATACAGTCATTCTTCTTCATACAGAAATGTGATGTTATTCACCAGGACTATGTACCTAAATAACCCTAGAAGGCTTTGCTTTCTATTTATTCATCAGATTTTACATGGTATACTAGCTAATGAGTAGAGGGATGATTAATACTATAAGACTACTACTTACAAAAGAAATGTTCAAACTGGCATAAAAAAACCAAAACTACGTGGTTTCAAGAATTTATGACAAAATGTCTTCTCATGAATAAGTGTCTATATAAAATAAGGAGCAATTTTAGTTTTGAACCAGAACAGCATGCTCATGATAACCTTTATCTACTAGCTCTTACTAATACTTGCTGTAAACTTACAAAGGTACCAACACACATGTAAGGAAAGAAAGGCCAAAAGCATTGTCCCATTCTTGCAGTGTTTAGCGAACAGCTGCTTTCAGTGAGAACTTGGCCTATTAAGAACCTGAGACTTTAGACATTATGTTAGAATATATCTATCTCCTTAGTATCTATGGAATAGGATCCTAAAATCCATGTTAGCAGAAAATTTTGGTCTCTGCCAAAAAGAAAACCATGAGGCTCTTGCACAAGCTGAATGTCAGAGAATTGCCAGCACTTTAACAGAACTGAATCTGAAAGAACAGATATAAAACAAGATGTTTTGATAGTATAGACAAGCATTTGTCATAAACCAACATATTCTTATCACATCACCAAGAAACCTTGTCCAAGCTGAATTATTTCCAAGTCATACCAATAGGGAATATATGCCTGCATCTTTGTGCTTTCTGCCAGGGACAGAAGAGGCATGGGCCTCCTTACCAACTTGCTCAGTTCTATAGAGGAGAAATCAATACTGGGAACAAACAGGCTATACTGGAAAAAGGATACTCTATACAGAAATATTTTAAAAGACTGATTTCCCCCCCGCCTTCCCCACCCCCCACCCCCAAAAGTTCGTGCATATCATTAGAACAAAGAAGTACACATCAAGTTGATGAGGGTTCAAAGCAGACTGCAGGTAGCACACTAGTTTCACATTCAGAATGGAAGAAGAATTGGCGATCTCAAAAGCATTCAGAATTACGCTGGCTCCTTAAGCTGTATTTTATGAGCTTTCTTTCTGGGAAGAAAAGGCTTAAGTAGAGTATTTTTCTCATAGACACTCTTCCTTTGAGACAACATCAGAAGCTAGAGTGATCATCACAAGCAGCTCATTGTTTAAATACTACTAATTTCTACATTGTGCTAAAGAAGTCCAGGAACAGCAGCATGTTGAACTTACCAGTTAACCAGTCTTAACAGTTTTGATTTTATTCATGAACATGAACAAGGTTAATGGTAGAGAAAAAAGCCAATCCCCTAGAAATATGGGGATCCTATAAAGCACTTGACTCTCATGACAGAAGAAAACTGAGAAGAGGAAGTCTGAGTCCTTTTATGCCAAATGGTGGAAGCACAAAGTTATTCAATATTTTCTATCTTAGTACTCCTAGAAAAAGATTACAGCTCAGGTGCTCTAGGCATAAAGTGCACACTTGTCCACAACTGAATGGACTTGTGTATAATCACTTCATAAATGAGCAAGTACTTTTCCTTAAAGAACAAGGCAAGATGATAAAATCACCACCAGCAAAATCGCATCAAGCATAGAAATTATTTTTAAAAAGGAAACAACTCTTGCTGTATAGTGTCATTAAATACTGGGATGTCCTATTCAGGCATGTCTTTGTTCATCCTTTGGTGGCTTGGCTATGCTGAAAGAGCAAAAAGCCATCTATCCTTAACCAATACAGAGGTACCAGCAAAAGCTCCTAACAGATAGTTAGGCTTTGGAAGCTGGTTTTGCTTGGACGAACACAGAATCTATTGATAAAAGCAAAGTTCTGTCACTATTAAATGCTTGTGCAGGTAATTTTTTTCTTAAATTAAAACAACATCTATCCCAAAATACAGATTATATTCAGGATACCTGCTATTCCCCAAAAGCTTTAGTCAAATGTATACTTTTTTTTAAAAAAAAAGTTCTAGTTCCCAACTGACCAGCTACTCGGAAGGCACGCAAACATGACAGAGGGTAATTTTTTCATCCAACACTGATTAAACACTTAAAAAAGGAAATAAAAAAAATTTTAAAAATATTTTCTCTTCTACCAGTGATTTTGCCATTCATTTGTTCTCTCATCTGCAGTTTTCAAGATTTCCTAAAAGTGGTATCAAAGTACAAAATCCCTTTATACAAAGGTCTAAATGCTATGCAAGAAGTCTTGAGCACTACCATAAGACATTCATCTGTGGAGTCAAGTTGTTTTCACAAAAGTTACAAGCACAAAACTAAACTAAAAGGAAAATCACTGAGTGACTCTAAAGATGATTTGTACCTCCCAGGCACACTGGAAGAAAAAGACACTGACACCTATTCCACACTGAAACATCTGTCATGTTCTTGACAACAAGAATTTACCCAGTGTTGACCTAGAGAGTCTTTTCACAGATTTCTCAAACACACTAAGCAGTAGCAGAAACAACCCTATATAGTACCTAGAAATGCACCTGACTTCTAGAATACGGACATATTATATCACTTGATGAAAGTTACTAACAATCTAGACAGCACCACTAAAAACAAATAAATGAGGAGCATGTATCCAAAATATAAGAAAAGTCTTTTGCTAATTAAAGTAGGAGGTAGTGTATTTTTTTTATTCCAACTACCAGAAACAAAGAGTCTTAAGTGATCCTGTTTAGGAGGGATTTAGAACGTATGACTCTAGACACCTAATAAAATTACCCATTTATTTATTTATTTATTTATTATTTATTTATTATTTGCCCCAGTACTACACAAAATGTTGAGTTCAAAATTCATAAGGGGAATGCCAAAACTACAATAACACCTCTATCATTATCTATTTCCCAAACACACGAATATGGACAAAAATCCAAACCCAACCTTAAAAATTGAGCCCTCTCCCCAAGCAACTGAAAAACAAAATGAAACTTCCTATCACCACCTTTCCTAAACTCTCAAAAAATAAGGTATCCAGACAAGAGGCCTCTATTTAAATTTTTAAAGCAACTGGAGCTGCTAAAACATTTCTGGGAAGCTCCTAAGAACTGGTAGCAGCACTTCACAGTTCAAGGGTTTTCCTTTGGTTTTGGGAAAGATACAAACTTTACTCCTACAATTTATGACTGGAAAATGAAATTCAACAGTAACAACACTTCACATTTTTTTATCCTGTTACCTGTTAAGACCGTGTGAAAATGTGAATTTTCCTGGAAAATGAGTCCGTCTCATGTAATGGAAACCTCATACTGAACATCTTAGAAATGTCTGATTAATTAGCTTCCTAACCTCGCTGTGCTGCACCCCAAACTAGAGAAACCTTATTAGAATTCATCCTACAGACAGAGGACTCCATCTCTAAAAGTAAGTTAGCAGTAGCTTAGGAGCAAAAGGTGAAAACTTTAAAAGATAAAATAAATAAACACAATAAAGCCCAAGTCAGTAATGTATTATACACACGTACTTCATGCATTGCAGGGGCTACTTTACAAAGCTGAAACAATTATAAGCCAAGCCAGTTGGAAGCATCTAAAATGGCAATCAGTGAGAGAACTCTTTGCGATCAACCATGAAAATATTACATTACATTTCAAACAATGAAATATCCCTAAGTTGGTTTGATACCTCATAGATTCCTAAAGCAGATACATCTGAGACAAAAGAGACGTTAACCAGGAATAATAAGCAGCTTCCCAGGCACTCTCACAACCCAGAATTCCAATGACCTATGCCCAACAGTACTCTTAAGTCAGATCCTCTGAAGACTGGGGACAATTTCACAAAATCTTGCAATAGAATAATCTAAAACATGAGCTTTCTTTTTAACCTTTACTGATTAGCAATGGACCACTGTTCCTTGACACTGAGACATCTACAGAAGTAGACATAACAAAGCACTTATATTGATGAAACACTTGCAAAATGCGTAATTTCTTCTCGTCTGCTATGTATTTCTTGCCATCAGCGTTTGTAGGATGAAATTTCTCAGAATAATTATTCATTATAATAGTCTCAGAATAATTATTCATTATAATAGCAGTGATTCTTAAAGGGGTCCATCATTTTTTTACTCACGTGCAACAATTTTAATACTGACTTCTCGGGCCAGTAAGACAGGACCTCTATTTATTTGTCTGTCTGTTTATCCATAACACTTCCATTTAAAGGTGTATCTCAAAATGCCTATTTAAATAAAATACATTTTATACCAGCAGTTAAGTATTTAAAAAAATAAGACACTGAATAAAATATAACGTACCACATATATGTTTATGTGTGCATATTTATCTATCTCTATATATATATGTACAATGATTTCTGTAATATAAACCTTACTTTTCTAATTCTTCAGGATCAAACTTCCACCAAGTATCTGGCTCATGGAACTCCACTCTGTATCCCTTTTCTAGAGCCTGCAGCAAGCAAACAAAAATGCATGGTATGTGTATCATTATTATATAAAATGTAACAAAAAGTTTATAGACCAGTGTAATAAATAGATGTAGTTAACTCTGTGGTGGTAGCATGCTGAATTTCACTTACCCCCAACCCATCTTAGCTTTCATTCCAGGCTAAGCAGATTAGATCAAGTCAATCCTTAAATTGGTCTGAACTATTGCCATACCAATTACTGATTGTATGAATAAGCAGTCTCTCTTTATAAACTTGAGCAAGGAAAATGTTTCTGGACAAAATAGACCAACTTATCTCATGTGAAGGTAAGTTTGAAAAGTTGTAACAGATGATAAAATCACACAACAAAACCTACCACTTCCACATATGGCTTCATTTCCCAGGCTTGAGTATTAGTGTTGTCTATTATAACTGGAGATTTTCCCTGCTCCATTGCTTGCTTTGCTGCAATGAAAAATAGTGCAAGTTAATGAACAACTATGTAACTCAAAATGGTAAATGTAAACAAACTGTTCCAGATGTTTTTTGCACTAATCTAATCTGAAACATGCTTTTCTAAGAAAAGGAGTAAGAGCACTGAAAGGTAGAGACAGGAATGGAAAGAAACAGAAGCAAGAAGGTAAGAAAAATTAAGTGAAGGGCATTAAAAAACAGGTGGTGGTAAACTGATGCAAAAGGGTAAATGGGAAGTGTAGAAGCCAAAGCAACACAACAGAACTGCTCAAAGTCTGTGGCCTGCTGAGTATAGAGATCCTGGCATTAAACCATACCCTGGTTCCAGCTTTACCAGCCCTGCTGGGTAACACATGGTGCATTCGTAACTGAGACCTGTGGTTATGTATTGCAGTTCCTCCGACACAATGCTAAGAAATAGGTGGTCTTCACAGAAAGACATCACATATCTGAAATATTTCTGAGATCCATTAAAAAAAAAAAAATTACAGCCATGCTGTCTCTGCTTGAATAATGTTTCAATTCACTGGCCAATTTCTACCAAATCCAAAAGAGGGCAGATGCTTCAGGAATAATAAGCTGCTTCTGAGTTCTACAAAACAGCAACTGGTAAGAAGGTACATCCAAATTAGCATCTTTACTGATGGAAAGACAGACAAGAGCACAGCCATTATGCAATTTGTTTGGCAGGACACTTAAGCAGTAGCATGTTTTTAACTTTGGACTAGCAAGAGTATACTGCTTCCTACCCAGCAGAAGCGTCCTAGAGATTACAGTGCAGAACTGAGATCGGTTGGAAGAGTTTAGGGGACAAAACACACAAATCTGTTGGCTACCTGAGACTCATCAGCTCCACTGCACAGAAAAACATTTTGGCACTACCTTGATGGCTAAACTGGTATATCTTCATAAGCCCAAGACTTGCTTTAGTCTTAATAAATCAATTAAGCATCTATCTTATGCCTAAACCTAACTTTGATCTTGAGATCAGGCATTCTTCTAAATTCCTTACACAGTCCAGAAAGCATTCTCAGAGGACTCCTAACTCACATTACTAGGATGTGTCCCTGAGAAAAACAACATTGCACAACCACTTTTTCTAAGCACATCTAGAGAGCACGATTATGACATTCAGCTCCTACATAATGCTACACAGAACACTTACCCAAGGAAGTGAAAACTCAAGTTCTACACCCTTATCAGCTTGATATCCACCTCCATTGCATACAAACCTGGACAGCAGTTAAGCTATTCTTACCAGAAGTTCAGCTATTCTTAACAGAAGTTCAGAAGGAACCCCTGCAGAGGAGAGTACCTAGAGAGGGTACTTGAGTATCCCACTTTTGGGACAAATGGGCTACCTTAATTTTCATTGTTTTAACTTTCTTCACCTTTTTATTTTGAAAGCAAGACCTCTGCCATTCTTTGCAGAAAGGGACACAACTTTCACATCTTTAGAAAAGCACTGTGCATGAATCAGTAAATAAGGTTCTTTTTGCAGCCTGAATCTAAGCCAGATCGAGAAGCAGACTGGCAACTTATGATTGAGTATCAGATTCATGAGTATCAGATTCATCCTCCAACAACTACTCCAAAGCATCCTGCAATTGAAAGTAAGGCTTTTATAAAATCTATTCCTCAGCTTCTTTGTGCCCCAGTTAATCAGTAAAAACATAACAATAATTCCTAATCTATTTTATAGAAGCATCGTGAAGATGAATTCCATTAAAAAAATTTAAAAAATCAATTGCTATGATGCTACACACTGAAGCCAAGAAAAAAAAAATTTTAAAGTTAGTTCTAAGCAGTACTAGCAATGTGAGCCACAAACACATCAAGAATTTCACATTTCAAAATTCTTGCAGAAAAAGAGCAAGGATTCAGTCCTTCTTTTAAAAGACACAGAAAGGGTGCAAAAGTAAAAAAAAACCCAACTAACCAACCAAAAACAACACAAAAAAAACCCCAAAAAGTATTATGGTTGCAAAGCAAAACTCTGAACCTTAGGAAATACCTGAATTAAGGCTGGGTGTGTAGTAATCATAGGGCATATGTATTACCACACTGTCCTTAAATACGCATTTGAGCACTACTTCCTCATATATACTCCTATCTCTTTCAGCACATGTGATGGACTTGTTCAGTAGTTGAATCGGGGGGGCTGTATCAGATCATTAGCATGACCCGAGCTTTTTTTTTTTTTTTTTTAAAGTACTCATGAGATAAATGAGTAAGTCAGGACAACTGCAAAGGGAGAAGGATGAAGGATCATCTTTTGGTGAATGTTCTTGAACATCATCCCACCTCTTTCCAAGTGGCCACTACTTTGCATGATCTTCATTTTCTGGCTGCCCAATTTTACAAGTTACAGGTATCATTTACAGAAGCGGTATGAACTCATCTCAATATGAAGACAGTGAAAATTTATTCTGAATATATGAAGTTTAATTACTACTACATACCCTGAAGAAAACATCTAAGTTGCTAAGTTTGGCATCCGAAATAGGAAGATATTTTTAGCAACTGTGCTTTAGCTTGCCAATGAAAAAGTCAGAATATAATACTACTAGCGCTCACAGGAAAGTTAAGATCATGAACTAGATGAAAGAACTGAAATATCTGAAGCTCAAAATACTAAAATAACACTCATACAAAAATGTTTCCAGGAGAACTAATAATGTTCCATTAAACAAAGTTAAAATAGTCTGCATTAAATGAAAAGCAAGATGCACAATGAGTGTGAAGATTGAAAAAATACATCTGTTGAATACCTGCCCATTTAGTGAACACTGCTTAATCTGTACACTGAATGAAGCAGGGATCTGAAGGAAGAAAAACCCTAAGTTATTGGAGAGAACTAGGGATTTATCTTGATAGGAAACAATCCACACAATAGGAAGAAATTAAATGAACAGACTGGGAAATAACTTTGTAGATGGAAGGGAGGAAAAAAGCAAAGATAAAATATGTTCCAATGGAGCACCAAGAATCGATGGAAAAAGCTATTAAAAAAAAAAGAAAAATATACTGCCCTGGCTTCATTAACCTGGCACAAATGATCTTTCTGAAACCCGAATCTAGAAAAGAAAACTGGCAGGCTGACAGAAACAAGGGAAAAATCCCTGAAATATGCATTTCAGAAAAGATTCATGAAGGTAGCAAGAGAATAGCCAATTTTGTAATGAAGATAATGGGACCATCATTAATTTACAAAAGCCTGTGAAGAAAGATTATATTATAGCTACAACCCACTTACATATTCTACCATTCTGTTTTAAATATGGATCTAAGTGCTAAGTGTGCTGACGTAATACCTTAAAGTTTTAAATAAAAGTAAAAAAGTTACTAATTAACTTTATTAGTCCCTGCCAAAACTGAACCAAACAACAAAAAAAAGCAGATAAACCCCAGCTCAACCTGTCAAGTCAACAATGTTAAAAACACATCAAAGGCAGCCAAAATTTCCAGTAGAAGTGGCAGGATGAACTAAAATAGGAGACACTTAGCAAAGCCACAAAACTGAACTTAAAGGGCCTAAAACCCTGTAAGAATGACACTGATTTCACAATTAAAGTTGCAGTGGCAAATTAATTCTAGTGTTCCTAATATTTGTGCACTTGACCTTATAACCTTCACATTAAATGTGTATGTGTTTTAGTATCAAGGGTATGTCATTCACTGTCCTATAAACATTTGACAGTTTGAAATTCTGTTCATCTAAAATTTTTTTTTTTTTCCCCCCTAATGGGTCTCACTTGTAACTAAGTTTTTCTCATACTTACTGTATTATCCCTCCCCAAAAATGGGGGGAGGACAGTTTTAACAGAATAATTTTTTCATTTGTGAAGAAAGTACATTTTTGCCTTCTCCAGAATTCTGACATAAGGATTATAAAGCTCTAGCTAAAATATGTTGCCATATGAATATTAGGAAATATATAAATAACTTATGCAGCTGATATAGTCTGTATGAAACTTTAACCTAGACCTGCTCATCAGAAAAGAATCCCAACTATCAGGATTACCATTCCCCTGAAGTTATCATTTTATGTGTTTCAAGGATCCACATGCAAATGAAACCAAGAGCTTCTGAAGTACTTCAAGTCAGAGAGCTCTATCTAAAAGCAGGAGATAAGAACTGCATATAACTTCAACTCAAAGCTATTCTGGTAAATGTTTTGCAATGGGGGTGTTCTAAACAACACAGCACAGCTGTTCTTGTTCTTACTATCAAAATCACTGAAAACCTAAATTATATACTGTTCTTGTTATCAAAACCACTGTGTAACTACATGATACAGAACTAGAGAGATCTTAAGGTCCAGTCAGAAACAGCCAGAAGCCATTATCAAGTGAGAATTGTTTGGTGGTCTTATAACTGTGAAGTGTTGAGCCCTCTCATCCATAAACTACCACCTTATCAACACTTCTGCTCCTCAGGTTCCTATTGGGAACTTCATTCAAAGTACTTATTATTGCTGCACTCCAACCTCAGAAGTGCTCTTTATAATTGATATTCTAATGATTGCTTTAAAAAATTCCTTCACTGTTCATACAGAAATGTTCCCTGATGTATCACAAATTTTGCATTAGGGTGAGGAGGGAAAAAAAGGGGAGATTATTTTTTTTTCCCCTTGGCCCTCTGTATCTTTTGATGCAAAGTAGTAGTCCTCTAGACAGGAAGGAAGCTCCTGCTTGAGACACTGCAGCACAGACAGTAATCTACATGCACAGGCAGTGGAGTTGTTTGGTTTGTCCACTCCTTGGAGTACACCAAACAGACAATGAGATTCTCAGAAAGCTGCTACAGAAAGAGCAACAATCTGTCTGCTACCCTTCTTACCCCAGGTACCTACTTCCTTACCAATTAAACCCAACCTTTGGACACTGCTAGATATTAAGAAAGATGACTTACTAAAGCTGTTAATCTACACACATGAACTAAAATCTTCCTCAGAAAAACTCTTCCATAAATTCTGGATGAACCTCAGATCAAGAAAGATACTGGAAAAACATGATATTCTGCTGTTGCCAGCACTAAAAAGGTTCAATTCTGCCATCAAGATACTGGCATCAAATGTAACAAATCAGCAGGTCATAGCACAAAGAGGAGAGATTTTCTATTTTTAACTCTGAACCTGCTATAAGTTCAAAATTTAAGGTGTATATATACATTAATTAAAACATAAAGAATACTTTAAATATATACTTCTATATACCCTATGCTAAAATATATATACTCCTTTTCATATAGACTATTAACACACATGTACTTTATGCAATACTTCTGTTTTCTAAATATAAGCATAATTTAATAGGATTCCTCTTATGCATTCAAACCTCTCTTCTGGTTCCAGTCATGGGCATCACCAAGCTGAGCAGCATTATATGTATATCCATCTTGTTGACGAAAATAATCATCGGTACTGAATACAATGCCATCACAACTTTGACGAAGCAGAATACTGTTAAACAAAGGAAAATGCAAAAATATTTTAACTTTTATTTTTCAGATAGAAAAAAAAGACACACAAAAAAGAATATAGCTAAAATAAATTTAACTGTGCCCTATTTCTGAGCTTCCTGCAAACTTCAAACAGGTTTATAAAAGTACACTCATATGTATTACCAATAATTCTAATCCAAATTAAAGCAATACATTTTTTCCCCCCTCTGCTATTTCTGTATTTGTTGTTTCTTCCCCTCCACCCCCAAGAGATGTTTGTACCCATCTAATTTATGGTTATATTGCAGTGAGTTCTAAGTACCTAATAATAATTTAATGTATTTAATAACATTTTTCATAACAATTCTCATTTGGAATTATCTCTAGAAACCAATCTGATCATGAGGAATCTGGATGCAGCTGAGAAACGAACTGCATGTTTAAATCCTTTTTCAGCACCTTAAACTCTCAACATGCCCTCTTCTGACCTTTGCCCATGCTGCTTGCACATACAATGTGGGTTGAACAGGAACAGCAAAAGAAAACTACTGATTTTTACAGCAATTTCCCTATTTTCAGGAAAAAGTAAAAGATCACAATAAGCTTTCAAGATTGTCCTACTAATGAAAGTCAGGATCACATAAGATCCAATACCCCTCTATCTCAGTTCTATGTCTTCTCCCACAACTCTGGTGACACAGTCTTACTTGCCTCTATATTGTCATCAACTCTGGCACTCACTGGATCTATAAGGCACTGGAATTTACTACCCACATGAAAGCGCTCCTTTTCTCTTTTTTTTCTGGGTTACTTTTCTGCAGCTTTAGCAGTTGAGCCTATTCAAGAAAAGGCCCCAAAAGGTGATACATTAAAAGTGGCTAACTATCAATGGAGACCTCCCCTGGTTGAGCAGCAGTAAGCTGCTACATGGGTGACCACGTCTTGTAGAACTGTGGTTTCAGTCTAACAGGTGACAAGAATTTAAGATAGGATTTTTTCATATCTCAGTTTCCATCAGGGAATTATATTGTTTCCCTATTGTTCATACTTTAGTGCTAACAGGGTGATAGGAAAGCCATGAGCTTTACTATCCCTGCATGTATTACTTCAAATCAGGAGAAAAACAATCATTCCTCAAATCACTTAAACCACTTGAGAGTGTTTTAGCTTGGTTTCCTAAGGCAATGCCATTCCACGGTGAATTCTGGACATGTAGGCTATTTCAACAAAAAGCCAACAGAATATTCTCTCAAGAATACTATGAATTTTTATGGGGGGAAAACAAACAGACAAGCCAAAGCATAACAAACTTGTACACAAATGGATAAAATGCAGAGATTCAAATTAGAACCCATAAAGATAAAATTGCAACACAAATTTCACATTTACTCAGTCTTTTAGGTCTACCATTTCCAAGCAACACAGATTTTTTACTGGCTAGAAGTTTACTTCTTCTATAGGTCAGAACAGGTTTCATTACATTCTGCTTCTTGCACAGCTAACATTAAAGACTACGGGAGAAATTTAAGTATACTTTAGTAAACAATAAAAGACACTGTGGGGAAGCCAATGAGGGTAAACAGAGAAACTCAGAGGGACACAATTGCAATGTTCACTGTTAACATGTTTATTTTTGTCTATATTGTAGTATTTTATATTACTGATAATGTGTTTATTAATTACAGAAGTTATTGTACTAGGTAATGTAGGAATACTACAAAAATCCATTAAGCTTTTCTAGAACTCTGTATTTGCACTGTCATGAAATGCTGCAGTCAAACCTTCTAGAAGCATCACAGAGCTGACTTTTGCATTTAACTAAAATTCATCCTGAATGTTGCCCAGGCACGCCAACAAATACCTGTGAGTCAGAGAAACTGATTATAGCAAAGTTACAGGGAATAATTAACTGCTGGTTGATCAAGATCATTAGAATCTCTGTCAAAACAAATCCACATTAATCCATCCCAATCAGCAATCCCCATTCTGCCAAATGTAAACTTTATTTTCAGAAAGTCCTTGGAAATTGGGGGTTAAAGGAAAACCTTGTAAAACTGAGACAACAGTACAATTCTGTTTAAAGTCTGAATTACAGAGTAAGTGTGATTACAAACCCTCCTTAACTATTTTTGTTTTCTATAGTATATTTAAATTTGAAAATAGAAAACAGCCAGTTAGTGCCACAGAACATTTATAGCCATTGCAACACTCAAGACATCACTGTCCTATGGAAGTTTAGGCAACGATTCTGGGTCAGAAATAGGCAATGTACCCAAAGGCTACAAAAACCAAACTGCACTAGCAGTATGTGGGTTTGCGCTACTGCTGAGGTGGCAGGAACAGAACAAAATCCCAAATAATGTAGGAAACAAATGGATGTTAGTTCTAAGTCACTAAACTTTCATACATATATCTGCAGGAGCAGCTACGTAAGTTTCATTCCTACACAAGGAACTTGCTATGTTTTGTTACCTGTCACCAACAACAGACCTGTTGACTGGGACACTGTATTACATACTAACTTACATTCCTACACATTTATTGTCCCACTACTATGTTGTTGGTTATTTTTGCTTTTAAAATACAGAGATCTGTAACAACAAAATTCAGATTACTGAGGACCAGAAGAAACTACTAATGATGCAACTATCAAGTAACATGATCAAAGCTGCATAAAAGCTGTTTTTTCCTTCTTCCTCTTTCTCCCTTTTCCAGAGTATTAAAGTTACCTCAGGACAAATAGCAATCCTATTTCAGAAAGCAGAGCGTGATACACCAAAAGCACTGCCACTTTTTTTGGACATTGTTCAATAATTATTTTTGTTGGAGCCTATGTCTTTTAACAGGATGTGTATTACTGGTTTAGGAGAGCACAGAAGGATTCAAAGCCTACTTTTGTTCTAAGTAGATAAAATGGTACGAGTAAATTTTATACCACACACAAAAGCATTGTCTTATATCTATTCCTCTCTTGTATAAAATATTTAACAGGAATTTATATTCATTAACTTACTTGGCCATGATTTCACACATGGTCCAATTTTCTTATTTACACTATGCTACAATTGCCAATTAATAATGCTAGAAAAAAATGGATCCATCTTCCACCCTCACTTTTTGTGTGCTGAATGTATATACACACACATCTTAAAGAGTAAGGACCATCTGCCTTAATAAAAGGGATAGCAAATAATAACTGGGATTCTTCTATTAGCTGTGTAGATAGACACACCCCTACGGCTCCTAGGAGCCTGACCATCAGGTATCTGCAGGAATATATATGAACTGGTGAATCAACACTAATGGGGCATTCATTTTAATTTTTATGTCTAGGAACAGACTCTGCTTGCTCAGTGTTCTGGAGAATAAATCACTTACTCAAATTCTTCTACTATATCTTCCAAACATCATTAGTAGCAATAAAGAAACACAATTACAAGGGTTTGGGAATCTTACAAACCCATCAACAAAGTTTATTCTTGAAATATTTTGTTATTATTCACTGAAGTTCAGAATACACCACAATTTATGTATGAACCTATATAACTGATATATTGTAAACCATGTTTGCAAGAATAATCCTAAAACTACAGAATTTGGGAAGGCAAAGTGACTACTAAAGAGGCCAGAGTAACAGAACCCTTACCCTACACACAACACACAAGCCATCACAAAGTAATGATTTTATGAACCAAAACTTCAGTTATTACAACACTGATTGTAGCCTGTTTCTAAACTGTGAAATTACATCATAAAACATAAAATTTTAAAAGCCTGACAATTGCGTCTTTCAGAATTCATAGTATTTAAACCCGTAAAATTTAAAACACTAACATACTTGTTGGTGTCATATGGAATAATTCACATACTTCTAACACGTATTTGGAAATAAAATTTATCCCAGACTCATGAACTAGGAAACAGAAACAACAAAAAGCACACCCGTGCAATGAAAGCATCATTATTATCTAAACCCACAAAGAGATGATATTCCACTTTTGAGAGATAAAGAAAGAAAAAAAAGATAAATACATCTTTACACATAATACATAAAAACCACCCACCTTCGAACATGGACAGTGAAGTTAAAGCAGATATAAAATTAAAGTAGCTCACTTATTTTCTCCAGACATGCTATCTGATCTAATAGAAGATATTAGCTTGACATACAAAACTCACCTTGAAACCAAAATGCTCATTTTAACTAGTCAGCAAACCAACACGCATTTTTTCCAGCGCATGCATACACACAAACACAAATCCTGCCTTAATTTTTCTTCAAAACTAAAATGGTCCCCAATCTGCACCCTGATTAACCTACTTTGAGAGATGATTTTATTATAAAGATCTCTCAGAATCTAATAATTGACCTATTTAAAATAGCTAACATATCACAGATGAGGAAAAAAATAGACAATAACTATATATCATTTTAGAATCTGTAATATTACTAAGCTATGTAAATGATATTTTAAAAGCATTGTTTGTAACACTGTTTACAGAAATACACAATTAGAAACAGCAACACACAATTGTTTCTACATTCAGCTGTAAATACTAACTCTAACTCTTCTGTTCCAAACATCAAGCTCTCAGGAAGAATGGCCCCAGATAAACATGACTATATATTTCTGACAATTGATTTCATTCAAAATGTACTTCTTAAATGACACCAATATTTGTTCTTTCAACCTGATTAAGCTCCTTCTTACTCAAATTCATGTTCAGGTATTTATGGCGGAATGGAAAATTGCAACTGCTGCCAAATTCAGTAGCAAAATATCCTAAAAATGCAAGTCTGTTTTCTTGTAACTTTTTCCAGCATTATAAGATCATATTATCATCTATTTCTAATTGTAGCAGACTTTTGTTACTTGGGCTAAAGATATCATTGCTGGGTATCTGTCTGGCCAAATTGTTTTAGAAAATGTCTAACTAAATGGTCAATCACTTCCAAAACCAAGGAAGAAATACAGCATTTTTATCATGTTTCATTATTCCAAGCTTGTCTCTGAGAAGCTTTGGATTGAGGAAGTGAACTCTGACAAAGTACATGTGTTTATTTTTCCTGAAAAAATGTTTTGTAAATCTGTCCAAGCTGCAGGACTTCAAAATGTCACGTTCACCGAAAACAACAGTGAAAAGTACTCATTTTTGTACAAAGTAGAGCAGAAAATGCAAAGATTCTCACTGCAGTAAACCCATTCCTGAACACAGCATTCTGGCAGTGGCAGGAAGCTGATTCAGTACCAATACTGCATTGTAAGAACACATTTCTCCCAACACAACCTTAAGAATGGCAAGAGAAGGAACAAAATTGGCCTAAAATAGGAAGGACATGGGAAGCGTAATGGTATAAACACTGGAACAAGCAACTTGCTACTGGCAGCAGAGCTAAGAAATAGGGACAAGGCAAAGAGTGAATGAAGTGCAAGGAAGAAATTGGTACAATGTTGCTGGGAAGGAGGTAATACCACCAGCTGAAACAGGGACAAGATGAATCTGGGAAGAAAGGGGGTGGAGAAGGAACTGAGAAATCAGCTTAGAATTTAGGAGCAGGCGTGGAGCTAGTAAGCACAGACCAAAAGCCATGGTTGGATAGGAATAGGAAAACAAAACTGGAAATAGATGGATAAAGAGATAGGAACTCAAATGAGTCTCAGGAGGCTGGGATTGTCTACGTCAGGTGAATGCAGGAAATAAATCAAGGATATGAGGGGAGCTCCCCAGTGACCATGAAACTGCTAATGTTGTGCTTATATTTAAGGCAAGTAAAGACAAGGACCCAAGGAACTAAAGGCTGCTCAACCTCACCTAACCTCAGTTCTGGAAAAACAACCAAAGTGCATCCCCTTGGAATCTATTTCCAAACATGTGACAGAAATGAAGGTAATCAGGAGGAGTCAGTGGGGGTTTTGCAACAGACAAATCATTGTTTACTGACCAGAATGCACTCTCTGATGAAAACAACTGCCTTTGTGGATGAGGACAGAATGATGAATGTAGCATACTTTTGAAATTATCAAGGCTTCTGACATCATCTCCCAGCCAGTAACAAGCAGAGTACAGCAAGGGACGATAGTGGGACCAATTTTTTCAGTATCTTCATCATTAACCTGGATGATGAGGCAGAGAACTTGCAGATGACACCAAATCAGTAGCGATGCCCAACATACTGAACAGCAGGGCTTCTATCCAGAAGGCCACTGAGAAACTTGAACACCAGGCTAAGCAAAACATGAAGCCTAACAAGGAAAAGAGCAAAGTTCTGCAACTGGTGAAAAAGAAATCTAAGCATCAGTACAGGAGAGAAAGCGACTGGTTGAGCAGCCCTGCCGAAAAGGCTATGAGGATTACAGTGGACGTCAAACTGGAGATGAGAAAATGGTGTGCTCTCATCAAAAGAAGAGCAAACCACATGCTGGGCTTTATTAGAGAAAATGTGGCCAGTAGATTAATGGAAGGTATCATCCACATTCTACCTGACTCATGTGGTAAATTCTGAAACGCTGCGTCCAGTTTGGGGCTTCCCAGTTCAAAAAACATGCTGAAAACCATGAAAGGGCTGAACAGATGACTACCAAGATGGTTAAGGGCATACAACCTAGGAGGACAGGTTAACAGCAGCTGGGCTTGTTTAGTCTGGCAATGAAGACAGTAAAAGGCCACCTGACATCAGGCTATGACAGTAAATACGCCCATCCCCTTACCTGAAGGGAAGCTGCAAAGATGAGAGCCAGATTCTACCAGGTAACAGTACATGTTAAACACAGGAGAACACACAGAAATTATGGCTAGGGAACTTCAGTTTGGAGATTAGGAAGAACTTCCTTACTAGGAGGGTAGTACTGCACCAGAAAAGTTTGGAGAGACTGTGGAGTCTTGTAGGTTTTTCAAGATCAGCCTAGACAAAGACACACCTGATCTGATCCAGTAATGGTGAAAGAGCCACTCCAGGCAGAACAATCGACTAGTTGACCTCCACAAGCCTCTTCCAAAAAACATGCCTGTGATTCCAAGCAGCTGGGATTGAAGAGTCAAAACAAAACACAGACTTCAGTGGAAGATTCAGGACAGACACAAGTCAAGCTTGGGAGCAGGAGGAAAAGTGCCTATACTTACAAACCCTTACTTCGCACAAAACGCAGATAGGAATTCAAAATTCCTGGGTCTCACTGCTGCTCTGTTGACATTTCATACTTGGGAAACCCACTTGCAAGATGCAGCTCATTCCCTTCTAGTGCCAATCCACACAGATGATGTCAAATTTCTGCTTTTCCTTCACAGTCATTTTTCTAGCACCAGTGGTGGAGATATGTCTGCAGGTGCTAAAGAATCAAAGCCTGCAAAGATACCTGTGGGTACTAATATGACATCAGAGGACTGTATTTGCTGTCCTCATCTACACTGCAGAATACTATAACATTACACAGAAAAACATATTCAACTTTATTAAGAATAAGACTTAATTAATAATACATATATCTTCCCCATAGGCAGACATTAATTCTGGGATTTTCTTCCCCCTCAAGTACCCAAGACATGATTTTATGGGAATTAACAATCGCAACCAAGTGTTGAACACACAAAACTGCATATAATTGAATACGCTGAAAAACAAGTCCCACGCAGTTCAAATTCTGCACCCAAATTTGGTGACTATTCTTGACCTTGATCTCAGTGCCCACTTTCCCATCTGTTAAATAAAATTACTAAATGATCTCACTAGCGAGAGATGAAAAAAGCATGAATATGTGTTCATAAAAACATGAAGATACTTAGAATCTTTCAGTTAATACAAATAATATATTTGGAGAAAGATTCAAAGACAATTCAGCACACCAAACATGGAAAACAAAATATTTGGTACCTTCACATTACGTATTACCCAATTCCTGCATTGAATGAGGCACCATTTTTTCCACAGGGTTATTTTTTTAAATTTTCTGCATTGCTTTCATATATTAAAGGAATTATTGCAATAATACTCACACAGGCACATGCAGCTTCAAAAATGCAGGTTTACAAAATAGAGCAATCAGTAACTAGAAAATATTATAGTTAACATTAATACAAACATGTAAGATAGAAATTTCTAATAGGTATTTTTCTATGATATGGAGATCACAGTCTCCTAAATATCAGGAAAAAAACCCACAAACAGCAAGGTTACTCCATTATACAAAAACCAAGGAAGATGACGGTCACTGTATCTATTTCACAGACTCTTAACGTACAACAGAAGATAACCAAAGACGACATCCCATTTGTGATGTACAGTTTCTGGATGAAGCCCAATGAGTAATTACTGATACAGTAATTTTTTTTTTTTTTTTTGTATGCAAGAGAAACCTATTTTCACTTAATACAGATAGTGCCTGTGCTCTATGTCAACTTATGTGCTTTTTAAACTAGCACTCCCGCCCCGCCGCCAAAGTAAAAAACCAAGTTGGAGATGTACCTGCTTTGAACCCTGTGAGACATCCACAAGTATATTTTTAAGGGAAAATAATACTTTTCTTGTGTGTTCACAAATAAACAGAGAAGTTGACAGACCATAGTATGAAAAAAAGGGGATGAGATTATGCTCAGTTTCATCAACACAATGAAAACAAATTAAGTATTTTCAGAGTAGCAAAATTCTTCTAATGGTCTTTGAAGATTTTTTGCATGGGCATAAAAAAAGTACTTCTGGTTCAGCCAAATTAATGCTGTTAGATTGGACGGAAGATTTTTTTAAATGAATGAACATAAAAAAAAAAAAAAGAAGAGGTAAACCATCACATTCTAGTACACCTGAAAGTTTCAGAATAAAAAATTATGCAATTTAATGGATACAGAACATTTTAAATTTAACACAAAACAGCTCCTGTTCATCATAACTCTAAAGGAGACAAAAACCCCAAGCAAATCTTTTTAGTATTTACTGTTATTTGTCCTCATTAAGTAAAAATTACTGCATTTTAATAGCCTAATTTACAAACACCAAAGTTTGCCAAGTGCTTACAGATTTTTATTTTTTAATTCTCAAAAATTTTGATTTTAATAAGCTTCTCAGCTTTAAGTCTTTACTTACCGAGAAAGTGTTGATTTCCCTGAACCAGGCAGGCCTCTTAAGATTAGGAGCAATTTCTGTGAACAACCAAATCTTTCTTCAGGTAACTGCAAGGAAGAAAAGCTGTGCATTCCTTCTGTACTGTCAGCTTTTGGATCCTTCCAACACTCTTCCCTGGTTTCACAGAAACCATTATTTTTGAGTCCATTCTGGTCATTATTTTGGAGTCCGTTCTGCTCATTATTTCCATTTCTGAAGACCTGAGTAGTATGCATTTCAGTATGACCAGCATAGTTGGTACTTTGATCAAGCAGTAGAACATGACCATTGATATCAGTATTTCCATGGTAACCATGATAATTTTTGTAAGAAAGTTCACCATTCTGAGAAGGAAGAACATTTGTTTCTTGTGGTGGGGAATTAAGTATCTGAAAATGCGATTGATGGTTGAATCTAGGAGGAAGAGGTCCCTGAGGTACTATGAAAGACTCTGTTGACTGCCAAGCAGGTCTGAATTCAGGCACTGAGTAGTTCCAATATTTAGAATCTACTTGTCCATTAAAGGTATTTTCATTTTTCCAGCTGCTTGCTTCCACAACAAACTGCTGCTCGCTGCTTGTTTTCTGACTGTTCTGTTCCCCAGAGAAACACCGCTCATTCTCATTAAATGGTTGTGGGCTGCCCAACAATACACATTGATAATCCTCTTGTGCGGTTTGACTACAGTTATATGGAGAGTATTGTTCCTGAGAAGTTTCAGTTTCTTTTTCCTGAAAATTAGTATCTAAATTTTCATTTTCCAGCTGGTGAATTTCCTTATAGAACTGGTTCAGTTCATCATCTATTTCTGGTACAGGAGAGGAAATAGTCTGCATCTTCTTTGCCTCCTTTCTTTTAGCTCTGTTTTCTTGCAATTCATTCTGATCTCCCTCACTGCTTCTATATTCATTGCAACTGCTAGATTTGTCCTGTTTGTTACTTTCAGCAGGCTGGTAAATAGGTCCAATAAATTCTTTGCTTGTAAAAAACTCTTCATCTGAAAATGTAAAATTTCTATTTACTGAGAATGATGTACTGCTATTTTTAATATTATCTTCATCAGCATTATTTGTAATAAAAGGGCCTTTCTTTTCTTCAACTTGAGTGTCATTTATTGATGCAAGTGGAGGATTTACATTCTGCACAGTTTCTGAATCAAATGGCTGACTAAGCACTAGATTATTTTCAGGGAGCACTTCATTTAGTGTTCCCAAGACACCAGTAGGTATTTTCTCTTGCTTCTGCATTTCATGTTGCCCTTGGTTATCTGAGGTATATGCTGGTATCAAATCATTTGATGTTCTCTCAGCATCCACTTCCTCCTGAATACCTTGGTTATCATCATCAGAGGGTTTCTCGTAAGGCCCTTCTGTTGACTTCATTTTTTTAGAACATGGTTCAATTGTGATTTCATCCTGACACTCCAAGAGCCTTACTTTACTTTCAGCATGAAGCATCTTAGAAAAAAATGAATACGTTATCAGCATGCACATTTTTAAAGTAAAGTATTAAAAAAAAGAAGTTATTCAGGCCCATGATATGCATCCTCAGACCCTCCACGGTCACAACTAAAACGTACTCAACCAGAAGAAAAGCAGACATCACCTGGTGGAAGTATTGTTTAAACAAAATTGCCACATTATTGCACATCTTTAGTAAAGAACTACATTAGTGCTGTACCAGTCTAGCATTCACATTTTATGATACACCTTAAATAATTTACAAATCATACTTTTTAAATGTGAATATTTGAAAAATTAGTTACATCAATAACCCGTTCTTTACTGACTTACGTTAATCTGCCAAGTGTTATAAATCTCTTTTACAAGATAAGCATGTGCCAATTTACAATGCACAAACTGATGCCTGACATCACTACTATGACCAACAAAAATGCAAGTACTTCAAACACAAGGATTATTTTCTGTGACAGGAACTGAACTCAACTAATTCATTTAACAGCAATCAAACAGATGCTGGATGACATTTATAATTTGGTACTAGTCAAATAAGACTTGAAATTAAATCTGCAATCTGTTATTATATTTCTGGTACTGGAACAACTAAAGACCTTTGTTAGGGACCAAGACTATTTGGTTGCACATTTTCTAAAACTAAACACAAAAAAGCAATCCCTGCCCCAAACAGACTGCATTCTAAGAATGAGCCAATAAGTTTCAGAAAGATTAAGAGAGATGAGAGCAATTAAAAGCAAATCAAAATGGCACTGACCACCGTGACATGCTGTCATGCCTCTATCCATCTATTAGTTAGAATTACTTGGATTTTCCTTTGTATTCCAGAGGTCTCAACAGAATACAATAAAAAGCAATAGCCATTTTATTATAAATCAAGTGCCAAATAATTTATTCAGCAACTCCCCGCCCAAGCAAATGCAGGACCAAACAAGAAAGAATTTTTCCTACTAGAGGGTATATTCTACTGGTTTCTGTAAACGTTTCAACCTTCTAGGAGTAAATATTAATAAAATGTCACATGCTCTTCAGACTGGACAAGATATGAAGTCCTTTATCTGAAAAGGATCTGTAGGTAATATTAAGGGAAGATTTGTAAGTTAACATTTATCAACTCATGTTCACTTGCAAAACTGACAAGAAAATGTGTTACTCTGGGCACAGAGTAACTCACCTACCATCCAAAGGAAGAAAATCCTGCCATCCTGAGCCTCAAAATGTCTAAACCAAGGAGATTTTACTGTTTGCATTTGACTTTACTACTTGGAAGACAGCACTAGTGCCAGAAGGTGGAGAAACATGGCCATGAAACTATCCCTCTCCCTCAGAACTGGTGGAACAATGTTGTGGGTACTATGATCTCTCCTCAAGATATACACATTTTACGCATAGCTCCAGCTTCCCAGTTCCTCCTTTTTATAAAGGAGAAAGCAAGTATGACATTATATGAATTGTGGACTCTATCCCCTATCTATCAAAAAAATGTTACTCTACCTCCACTCAAAAACAGGAATGGGGAAAAAAAAAGTTGCCTTATTAGCTTCTATGTCCTCATCTGTCTTCTGGGATGGTGATTAAGCAGAGCCCATATTCTGATGTGGAGTGAAAACAGAGAGCATCTGAATGCTTGTTGCACAACAATATCTCTAATGATAGAGGATGCTACTCTGCGACTGTCCCCCACAGGAACATCCTTTCTTGCTTATCTTTAACAGACCTTCTCTGACTACCCTTTGGGATAGTGAAGTTGCATGCGAAAGCATCTCCACCTGCATTCTTGGGGAGCACTGAGCAAGTAGGTACTGAGAAAGTGCAATCTATGTGACAGCCTTGCTTCTTGAATGGGATAAGCATAGGTCTGTCATATTTCTGTAAAAAAATGTTTGTAAGCATTGAACCTGAGCTGGCACATGTGATTCACCAGGCTGGCACTTGCAACGCTAAATCACCACTCCAACTAACCTGCCGAACATCCAGAGGATCAACCAAGTAACTCAAGGCCTTAAGCTCCACCTGTACAACAAATTTCCAAATGGACAAAGGCGGCGTATGTGGCGGAACTTAGAGATGGGGGAAACTGACTGCTTGCATGACCACCTCTTTCTGGGTGCAGAGGTGACAAAGCACGCAGACCAGCGTCCCTCACACCGAGCCAGGCCGCACCTCAGAGCCCGCACCGGGCCGGGTGCCCGAGGCGAAGGCGCGGCTGCCGGGTGCCGCCAGCCCCGGCTCTTGGTAGCCGCCTCAGCCGCTCCCTCCCCCTCTCCCCAAGCCCCAGGGCAAGGCAACCCCCCTCCCCGCCACACACACACTTCCCTCAGCCCGGCGCCCGTGTCCCACAACCTCAGCAAGCCGGCTCCTGTGCGCCAACGCCGCCGCTCCCGCACTATCCCCCTTCCCCGCCCGGCGGCGGCCCGAGGGCTCGGCCACGGCCCCACTTCGCCACACTCTGTCGGCGGCAGAAATAGTGGCGGCGGCGGCGGGGAGAAGAGCCTTCCCGGCCCGGCTGAACAGAAGCCACAGCCACTATGCGGCTGAGGAGACCAACCTCAAGGCAGAGGCGCCCGCCCGTCTTCCGCCGCCTCGGCGAGCAGCGCACTCCCGGCAGGCGGGGGGGG
>NW_010972787.1:6778966-6791307 GCF_000737465.1 Haliaeetus leucocephalus
GAGCGCTGGCAACCTCTGGCTCTCAAAATGGCGCCGCCTCCCTCTACCCCTTAGCCCCCGGCTGTTATGGGACTTGTGGTTCCGGACGGGCGTCGGACTACAACTCCCGGCATCCCCCTCCGGCGGGGCGGAGTCGTCCCTTAGCGCGGGGCCGTTGGGCGCGGGAAGGAGATGTCGCGGGTAGGCGCTGAGGAGGCGGCCGCGCGCGCCGGTCCCTGAGGGGAGATGGCCGCCAGCCCCGGCGGGAAGGGGTGAGGCGGGGGTTCTTCTGCACACCCCGTTCCCCCCTCCCCTTGCCCGGAGGAGAATGATCTAAGCACGGGGAGCGGGTTTTAGCCTATTTTAGACTCTTTTAGACTCTTTTAGGGGGTTGTTCTCTCAGCGTGCGGGGAGGTTTTGCGTTTGTGCACAGCCTGTCCGGTGGGAGCTGAGGCCGTCTCCGGCAAGCTTATTTTTCTAAATCGGTATTAAAACACCTGGTGTTTTATTCTTGGTGGAAAAAAAAAAAATCTCAGCTACTGAACACACAGGGCAGAAGGTCCCGCCAGCGGCCTTGTTGCTGTTTCTTATGCTTTTTTGCTTCTCCTGGACCCACAACACGTTTTGGCTTGGGTTTTGGTCATATGGTCTGCCTTCCTAAAACTGGTGGCTGTTTTGTTTCGTTTCGTTCTAAATAACAAAATAAACTTTGCAGGCATATTCTGCCCAGACATTAGGCCTGTTCATGTTAATTTGAATGAAGTGTATTTTTTGGCCTGTAACCCCAGGAGAGAACATTTATTACGTGTATCCATGTACTAGATTAGCTTACTCTGACCACTATGTTAAGGATAAAATCTTCTGTAGAGTTACGAGGGTCAGAACGTTTATTTTGCTTTAAGTGGTATTCTAGGTTTTTTGCATAAGAACAACAAAGAAAGATTCTGGCAAGATTATGGACTTCTGATGAGGGCTGTTCCCAGTGTAAAAGCTGCCCAAGTTTCCTAGATATGTATTGTACATACATGAACTTGCAACTTTTCCCTGCAGCAGAAATGGAGTATATTTTTTCCATGATGTGACTACGTTCTTTTTTTCAAATCTCATAGTATTATGCAAAGCATTCCACATTTTTCCTAAGAAACAGTCTTGTAACAGTAATTCCCCAATTTTGATAAGTGCACACAACAGCTCCTGTAAGTGATGTGCCCATTCTAAATATCTGCAACATTTATGCTTTCAGATAACCCAAATAAACTATGAATATTTTAGAGTTTATATAATTCATAAAATCTCTGAAATTAGTTTATTTGTTGTAAATGGTAAAAAGAAAACAGTGATTGTTAAAATCCACACCAGGCATTCGTTCCAGTTACACCTTCGACCAAAACATAGTCTCCTTTCATGTGCCAGATGGTAGCCTCGTTTTTTAGCAAGTATGGATGTGTCTTTGGTAGCATTTTAATTTAGATCAGAAGTGAGCTTTTGAAGTGAATCTCCTGATTCTTCCATTTTACTGTGCTTTGTTAAGATTAGTGCTCTTCTAATTTAAAAGCTGCTGAAATGTGTGTTGTATGAATGCCGCAATCTTAGCATCAAATACTTCTGTGTATTGATTTGCACTTAACAGCGCAGCACTAGTTGTGTAGACATGGCCTGTATCACAGCGAGATCTGGGAAATCTATGTGCAGCTTTTTCCAAGGAATACGCGTGGCATAACCTTGTCACTCCATTCCAGACTGGAAAAACAATGTGTGAATTCTCCTGGAAGACAGAAACAGGCTTATGTTCAGGCATGGCCTTGCTGAGGCTTTGGGGCCTGCATTTTGTACCATATTTTGGAATCCACAAAGAAACAAATTCTACAGCTATGTTGAAATAAAGAAAAATTCAGAAGGAACTGGTCATTTCTGCTGTAAGGAGTTGTTTCAGGTAGGAAAATAGGAAATGTCATAAAGAACAGACCTTGGCTACCAAGACACAAGATACACAAAAGAGACTATTACTGTAGGTTGGTGAAATATTTCTAACACAAGTATTTTTAGAAATACAAAGGGCTACACTGCTTTTTTCTACCTTTTTCATGAGATTATCTAAAGATAATAAGGCTAGTCCTTAATATTAAAAATATTTTGCAACCAAGATTCTTGACTTCTTGGAGAATTCCTTTCTAATAGTAATACCGTTGATTATTTAATCCTAAGGAAAAAAATATTTTCCATTGGAAATAATAATAATTTGCTTCCTTACACAAGCTAAATCATGAAAAGCCCAAGTTAACCATTTAGTGAGAATAAGAGTGTGCTGCACATGGACATTTGAAGGTAGTGTCTGGAGATCAAAGCTCTCAAGTGCTTCATGTTGTGTATCTAGTAATTGTCTCCCATGTATTTTATTTTGGGAATTCTCCCAGTACTTGTGTATCTAATTAAATAAGCCACAAGTTAGAACTGACAATACCCTAATGTCATTTTTTCGGCCTCATTGAGGGTAATAGAATATACTTTCCCTGATGATATTACTACAGCTGCTACAGATCCCATATGGGAAGATACAGCACTTATTTGAGACAAAGCTACAAACAACAGAATCCTCAGGCTGCAGTAGATTGTAAGAGAAGTTCCATCAGAAACGTCATCAGAAGAAGCTGATAGGGTAGGTAAAAGTAGTGTCCAAGGGGCTAAACACTGTAATGGTGAAAATATTTATGAAGAAGCATTAACAGATAGTGGTTTTTCTTTGTTTGCAGAGGAATCTCGATTTTATAACTTTGTTTTTTCAAATGTTTATAACTTTGCTTAGAACTCTAACATGTACCTCCACTATATGTCACACTTGCTGAAACATACAAAACTCATCTATGATTTTGGTGGAAGCTTCTCATAAAAGTAAAAATATGAGTCCAGTGTTTTGCATGGGTAGCAAATTATGAAAAATCACCTATTCTTGTGTTCCTTGACATTTATGCCATCACCTTCGTATAAGTTGATGAAATGTTGGTTTTGACTGATGTAAGAGAAAAGTGAAAGGAAAATTTTCAATTTTCTATAATCAGATTTTGATTTGATTTTCCAAGTGTCTTCTAAGTTCAAGTTGATGTGAACATTACAGATAGCATCACAATTTGTGATGCATAAGGGACGTGAATAAAGTTGTATGAAAAAAATTAGTTTTGACGTTATGTAACTGGAATGTTTGAACTTGCAAATGGAGCATTTTCTCAGAGTAGTTTTTGCATTTGATTTCCTTAATTGAAAAGGGAAGATGGCAGCTGTCCACGTTGGAGGATCATTCTGATTCCTACATGGTTTACTGGTGTAGCTGATGCTTTAGATCCATGGCAGAGATCACTGGTACTTGTACTAAAGTAGCTGCACTAACAGACCGCTCTCTTCTTCATGGGCCCAATTTCAGGTGCTGTAATAAAAAATGCCTTAAGGTGTGATTTCAAATTACAACTAAACCGTACTAAACTACTGTCAGAAAAGGTGCTTCTGCTGCTCTCTTCCCATACACAGGGATGCCTAGGTGCTGTCCTGCCACCTCTCTCCTAGTAGCTTTTGTTCTTGTTTGACCCTGGAGAGAGCTAGTGCTCCTGCATTGGTGGTGGGCCCAGGCCGGTCAGTGCCAGGGAAGCAGTGGGAACAAGTAGCTGAGGAGGGTGCAGGGGCCGGTGTCCCTCCTTTCAGCAGCATTCAGCCCTTGGATCAGTTTAACTGTCACCTCACCCTCAGCCTGGTGGTTACCAACTAACATGACCCTACCTGCCATGTTGCTCTACCCAGCACCTCCTTGCCATTGTTACACTCCGGTGTTTGTTTCTACCCACTGTGACTGCCAGTCTCTTCCTCGCCTCTACTGTTCCTTTCCAATATGATCTTGCTTCTTGCCTGGTTCCCATTATTCCTTTATATTCCATAGTCCTGTGTCACTTCCTACTGCAAATGCTGGGTTTTTTTCCCCTTCCTTCCCTTTCCATTTGATTCAGGTTGTTTTCTTCCTCCTGGTTTTTATCATTTTCTTCTTTCCTGCGAAAGACTAATGTGCTGCCTTTATCTTCTGCAAGTCTGGAACACAGCCTCACAGTGGCATCCATTTGCTGAGGGAAAACTGCCTTTTAACACAAAAGATAGGCAAATTTAAGATAGAGGGAATGATGGGACTCCATGTGTAGTAACAAGGAAAAAAAAAATCAGGATAAATACCCAGCGGGCACTACTTGAGATTGACTTTTGCAATTAAGGTTAATATGGAATGATAGCTCAATCATTTAGATCTTCTGCATTGATCTTGTTACCAGACTTGACATAGCAGAGTACTCTTTCTTCTTCTCATAACACTGTTCTAATAACACTTTAATAAGACATGCATTTGGGTTCAAGAGGACGAGTTACATACTTATATTTAATCATGCCTCTTTCTAAAGGATAATCACCTTGGGTCTTAGTTTGACTTGCTACTCTGTACTTCACTAAATCTTATTAGAAAAAGTGAGGCTTCAAGATGATTTAGGAAATACAGGAAATACTCTTACATAATTCTTTGAATTTAAATCAAACTACATCTAGAGAAAAACTCTTGTGAACATTAAGAGAACTGGTTTACTCAACCAAATAGGAATATTGTTTGTCAGATGGTTTTCTGAAATATTTGTATGGCAAAGAGGTATACGCATATGTAAATGTCAGATCAAAGTTTCAGTCATAAAAATTCGGTAACCATTTTTTACTTACTAATTTCCACAAATAAAGTTTTTTTTTTTATTCTCAAATTTAAACTTGAGAAGTAACTTAGGAATTCTGCATTATAGTTTTGATAAAGTCCTATCTTTTTACCAAAAAATATCCCTACTGGCTCTTGGTTATAGGAGATGGGAGTATTTTTTGATATAGGTAACAGATTCTAATAAGCAATATTTAAGCCATGGAGAGCCTAGTATGTCTTCTGATTATGATGTAAGTAGTTTTTCATTTAAATATTGCTATTTGATTTCCTTCCAGTATAGGATGAACCCTTTTGAAGATAAAAATAGTGGGGAGAAAATAAAAGGAACACCTTATTAGTTTATTTTGGAGGTTCTTGAAATCTTTGATTTAATGTTTTTTGTCTGAAATCTGCATGATACATAGATAAGTTGCTTTTTTTTTTTTTGGATAGTAAAGCACTGGTTCTGTAAGTTAGGTCTCAAACACTATAGCAAAACAGAACTAAAAGAACTGTAATATTTAACCTTTGTTTTAAGGCAGAGTGCTTCAGAAAATATAGCAACTGCTGGCCTACAGCAAAGCTGAGCTGATAGGTTGTGAAATATTAGGGGAAAGCAGACCAAGAAAACACAATTCTGAACAATTGATGTGTTTCAAAGTAGAGCACGGGGAATTTCTGGGAAGCGACACTCAAGGTGAAGGTCCAGGCACTGCTTAGTCTGCAAGAATATCTAAATAGCAGCTCAGATTTATATAAAAATGGAGAAGACTGAGTATAATGCCTTTGGTAGGCTTAAATTCAATGAGACATTAAAATAAGTAGCTTTAAATAGAGGGCAGACAGTGGACTAGTAAAAGGAAAAAGTGTGAGTAGAAGAAAAAGAGCATCAGATAGAGCAGCTAAAAAATACCCAGCATTTTACACAGCAGAATATGTTTTGGTATTTAACGCTTAACACACTAATCACCGTTTAAGTGAGAGGAAAAGAGGTGATGAAATGCAGAAGTTTAGTGCAACATGCTTAGTTATGGCAATGTTAACATCCCCACTGTTTTGTAGATTACTTGTTCCTTTTAACTATGAAGTTGTTACCTGAAATTACTTTTATTTGAATACTTGAAGTTTAATAACTGAGATGCTCACCTTTCAGATACAACTTACAGTAAAAATTTCTTAAATATTTTTCCCATTTTGTCATAAGCAACAGCATTGCTTAAGAATATTTAGGTTATGTACTCTCCCTCTCCCACCTCCTATCCTACATCTCAATTAAGGATGGAAAGCATTTAAATCAATTAAAGATAACTCAGAGGAGAAACTAAATTAATTCACCAACAAACTGAGCTGATCACCAGGGAAAGAAAGACTGCTGGTACAGACTCCCAAAATATTAATTCTCTACTGTCATACCCATCAGGAAGGCATTAAGGGAAGAACAATTTTTTTTTTTTTTCCTGACTACTGCAGCTTATTAGATGCTGGCTGCCATAGGTTATATTAGTGTTAAGTTGTAGGCATACACTCTGCAAATAGCTGGAGTAGTCAGCAAGAAGATTCCGTGACATTGAGCAACAAAACAGCTGTTAAGCCACACTAGAATGAAAAAACCCACCCAACCAACAACAAACGGGTATTAGAAGCCTTAAAGGTTTGTGTATTAATGCTCTCTAACTTACTCCTATCAGGCAGCAAGATGTTTAGATTTGTTTAGCTAAAGCATAAAAGATGCACTGGTTGGTCATGAAATAAAGCACCATCACTTCCTGACTGTGGTAAAGAGGCAGATTCTAGTTCAGAACATTAACCATCTAAATGATGTTTTTCACTCCTGTGGCTACTGTAACATGAAACATTTTATTGGTCACTTCCCATACATGTCTCCAAAGCCACTGACCTCTTTAGGATCCTATCTGAAGAGAGGTCAGAGAGAAAGATACATTTACAGCTGAGTTGAAGTGGCACATTTTGGGAGGGGGTAATAGTGTTTGTTTTTATAGAAAGACTTACTTAAGTAGGTCGTTTAATCTTAGTAGTGTCCCACTGTAGCTGTTAACTATTTAATGAAGAGAGCAGATGAGTGGGTGGAGTGAAAGGCTTCCCACAGTCATCACCCTGAAAAGTAACGTAATATCATTTCTAGTAATTTTTTTTGTGAATTATCATATAGTACTTAATGACTCTTGTCTTTTTATTAGGAAGCAACCACGAGACAGATGCAGATAGGTATTTTTGGTGGAGTCAGACTTGTTAGCACTAAGATTAAAGCACTACTTATTAAACTTTAGAATTCAATTGCACATGTATTAAAGCTAGTAGCTTCTGATCATCACTGTCTTATTCAGCTATTTGTTTTTTGTTTACAAGGAGGCAGTGTTGGAAACAGCACTCACAGAGGTAGTAAGAGTCTAAAAATTCCAGTCATCTTAAGTCACTGTTTCCATGTGGCTTCCTTGCAAATTATTGGAGACATATGAGATACTAAAATTAGTTGTGAAGTTAACTCATGTTCATAAGAATGTCAGCCATTTAGTTGAAGAGCCAACACATAAATGAACTATTTTTTTCTTTCTCTGAGACAAATCACTACACCCGCAAGTCAAAGGTGTATATAGGTACTAACTCTCCCTCCTAGATGGCAAAAACCCTTTCAGTGTGAAGGGCTCAGTATATAAATGACATGTATTTCATTTGAATTGTTTTCCTAGTAAAATTTTTTTGATGCAATTGTTCAAGAGTCATAAGAGAAACAAACAGAAGGAAAAGGTGGTTATACCTGTGTGTGGTGGTGCACCCCCCTGGGCCACTCTGAGGTCTCAGGATAAGCCATGCAGTACTAATGACTCTAACTACACCACAAGGAACAATGGTGTGGGAAGCCATTGACAGTAGTGGAGCAGAACATAGAATTAGTGCTAGGTGGATTTATCCTGCATCATAAAAGGGGTAACCCGTTCGGCCTTCCCCACTGAGAGTCTTCCTTTCTTTCTTTTACAGGAAACAATCCCACTAATGACACCATGTGAACAACTATTATACTAGACATCAGCATGTTCACCTCATCATGTATACTCCTTTGCCCCCTCTTCACATTAACTTACTGAGATCAATATTGATGGCAATGACAACAACAGCTAGGTGCCTCTACCTCAACTTCTCTTTTCCTGTTAATCAGAGTAGATATAATTGCCACTGCTCACACACCAAACCCATGGGACCACACATTGGTAAGATATACTGGAAGTATGGGAACATTGCGGGAAAGGACAGGCTTAAACCTTTCTACTTTAGTTATGCATGAAAATGAGATATACTTAAGAAGTAAATGGAGGTGGGACAGGAAAAATTTTGTTCCCCTACTCTAAGGCACACCAGGAGAAGAAACTAAAGTAGGATGCCAGGTAATCGGCAAATCTACTCATTGGAAACCAACAGAAATGACTGTTTAGAATGCTGATTCCATTTGGACTAGAAAAGACACGAAATTTTGCAATTATGACAACCTAGCTTGTTGGTATAATTTCACCTTAGTACAACCTGGTTTTGTGACATGTGGATGGGCCCACCGTAGAGTAGGACTGATGATTAAATTTAAGATTGACATGTGCAAAATACAGAATTTGTGTACGACAGGGTGGCCATGGGTTAATGCTTATGTAGGCTCTCATGAATTTGCATCTGACACTTATCCCACTAAATCTCTAGATTTATGTGCAGTAGTACTACCTAACAACATTGCCTTTCATAGACGAGAGTGGATTATAAAAAATGAAGATGATGATCGAGAGATTCCATCTTTAAAGGGAAGAATAGGAGACATCATTTCAGTAGGATGCCGAATTCAAAATCACACTGAGTGTATGACAGTTTTAAGCATTATTGGGGACTATGCTGAAGGAAAACAAGGACACCGTCCTGATAACACACATACCTGTCCTTTTGGGCATGAATGTTGGTATAATCTTACTATGTTCTGCTCAACACTTAAAATGTGTCTTTGGGCAGACTCCAAATTTCATTCCAACTTAAGCCTCAAATTCAAAACTGGTATCAAGCAACCGTCCTCACCAACTCTGCCTCCTATTAAGTCATCTCCTTACATTTATAACACCAGCCCTTGTTTAATTAAAAATATAGGACAGCAGCAAGTTTTCTTTAACCCTAGGTGGTCCCTAAAAAGGGTGGAACTTGCACTACACATTAATGTGTCAGCAATTAGATCAGATTGTTCTGCCTTTTTGGGAGTAGCTTACACTGGCTGGCTGGCATGGTTACATGGATGAACTCTCACCTCTCCAAAACAACCAAAAAGAGATGTGACTGGTGTCTTAGGAACAGGACTGGGAGTATTGAACAGCATAGATGCTGAAGTCATATTGAACAAATTAACTGCTGCTACCTACGACCTAAACAAATTAGAACACCCACTAAAATCATCTTTATTGGCATCAGGAGCAAGTCAATGGCTCCTATCAGACATTCTGCCTCATTGGGAATGAATAGATGAAAATGATCCTACAGTGGGATGCTGGGGTGGTTTGAAGGTCTATGTCACTTCTCACCTGTCAGCTTTCTTCCTGAGCTCCCTGTCTTTTCAGTCCTGTGAGGTCTATCTTAGAGCTCTTACTTAAATAAAGGTATGACTGGTAAAGTTAGGATGTTTGTCTATTCTGTTTTTTAAGTATCCATATGGAAAAAATGGAGGGACTTGAAGGCAAAAAAGAGAGATTCATACAAGCAAATGCATCAGGGTTACTGTAATGAGGAAGGAGACTCAGTAAAAATGTCTAGTGAATCTTCTGGTGGTGATGTTACCTTGACAGTTTCCTATTCACACTGGAAGGCCAATGCTATAAAAGAGTAAGGTCACTGGGCCCATGGATAAACACACTATCTTAGGAAAGCGCGAGTATAGTTTCTGTGAAGGGAGATACTGACACCGTCACAGATTTCCAGCAGGTTTGTGAGTCAGGAAGTATGTGGACAAAGACAGACCAGGGAACATACTTGTATTTTCAAAAAGCATTTGTGCAGGTTCCTCACTCAAAGCTATTAAATAAAGTTACCATGGAATTGGAGTAAATGTCCTATTCTGACTTGGAAATCTGGTTGAAAGATGGAAGCAGAGAGTACAGTTTAATGGTTACTTCCCAGCGTGGAGAAAAGTCAGCAATGCTCTCTTCCAGAAATGTTTGGGTTTACCGATGTTGTTTTATGCAACAATCTTTGATCATCATCAATGACCCAGAAAAGGGGATGCACACTGAATGATACTTGGATGGTGTTAAACTCTTTTGGGTAATCAAATGCTGTGCTGGTGGAAAGAACTCCAGAAGGCCTCACAAAAGTGAAAAGGTAGAAAGATGTAAAAAGATGGCAGATAGGCTTTGAAGTAGGTCAGTGTAAGGTAAAGAACAGAATTACCTGTCAATCCTGGAAGATTAAATTCATGAAGTCTTGAAGTTGCTGTTGTCAGCTCTCTGAAATCTTTGGCTCAAACTGCAGCAGGAACCAATAAAACACACTAAACAACAGAGATGTAAAGCATCATCAGGAAGAGTACTGAGAGCAAGAGAGAAGGCAGTTTGCTGCTCTGTGGGAAATCTCAATGTACTCCTGTCTTGAGTACAGCGTGCAGTTCTGGTCTGCAAGGACACAAAAAATTTAAAGAAAAGTAACTAAAATGATCCAAGGGGAGAGATTGGCAGTCTGACAAAGTAGGAACTAAAAGGGTTTGGGTTCTGATTGTGAGAAGACAAGGCTGAGCAGCATATGATCAAATTTTACAAATCAGGAAGGCCCTGTTTAAGGTAAATGCAGAAATATGGTTCCTGACACAGTGGGTAGTGGGCTTCTGGAATCTGCTGCCTAAGTAGGCTAGGAAATACACAGTGTCAGCAGGTTCAGAAAGGGATTAGATGCGTTAGTGGACAACAGGTCTGTAAATGGATTCTAAAGGGAATAGGCAGGTGTGTACAAACCAGACATGTAGTATCTCTATTACAGCAACTGTAGATGCTGGGAGTGCACAATGAACAGCAGAAGGTAAGCAGGTCTCCCTAACTAGATTCTCCTTCGCTGTTATACTTGTTTTATACAGCAGAGTATTACTACTGCAAATTTTGCATTTAAGTTCCCTGCATTTGGGGAAATTGCAGGGACCAGCAAACTGGAAATGTAGAGTATGGGTCCCACTCTGGAAAAACTGTGTTGCTGATGGTGGTGCCACTGCTGGTTACCAAATACGGGGCTAGATGGACCATTGGTCTGACTCAGAAGGGCATTTTCATTGTTGAGAAGATTCTGTGTATTTCTAAGGTACAAAGCTGCCCTTGTCACTGTAGTCTGCTATTTCCACACAATGTTTTTACAGACAGAAAGCTGTGAGAATACTGCTGTGTAGGATGTTCTTTGACTGGGATGTTCATCATTGTCGCTTGAACACTGAGATAGGAGCAGTGTCTTCAACGCACACATTCTGTGTAAAAGATCTGGTCTTTGGAGTTCTGTGGCACTGGCTTTCTCTGTCATACTGTAAGAAAAATATTTATTTTGTGCAAATATTTTGAATCTTTCTAAAGTATACAGTTCCTGTAAGTAACATACATTTATCCTTACTTTTGCCTGCACTTTCAGGAGGTGGCAAATCTAGTAAAAAGTCTGCTTACAGTCATCAGTGCCCACTGAGATGTGATTTGCACCTCGAGTCCTGTCTTCGGTTTTGGGCCCCTCACTGCAGGAAAGACATGGAGGTGCTGGAGCATGTCCAGAGAAGGGCAACCAAGCTGGTGAGGGGCCTGGAGCACAAGTCTTATGAGGGGCGGCTGAGGGAACTGGGGTTGTTTAGTCTGGAGAAAAGGAGGCTGAGGGGAGACCTTATCGCTCTCTACAACCACCTGAAAGGAGGGTGTAGTGAGGTGGGTGCTGGTCTCTTCTGTCAGGTGGCTGGAGATAGGATGAGAGGAAATGGCCTCAAGTTGGACCAGGGGAGGTTTAGATTGGATATTAGGAAAAATTTCTTCACCGAAAGGGTTGTCAAGCACTGGAACAGGCTGCCCAGGGAAGCGGTTGAGTCACCACCCCTGGAGGTGTTTAAAAGAGGTGGAGATGTGGTGCTTAGGTTCATGGTTTAGTGGTGGAGTTGGCAGTGCTCCGTTAATGGTTGGACTCGATGATCTTAAAGGTCTTTTCCAACCTAGTGACTCAATGATTCTATGACATTTCTTGTGGGAGAGACAGAGTCTGCCCTCGGGAACATAGCCAGGGCTTGCACAGATTGCACGGCAGAGCTGTTCTCTTTCAGGACTGCATCGAAAAGGCACCGGGTACTTGTTACTCCCTCCTGTAGGCAGAATATGGGTCCTTAACCACTTTCCTATTATTTACTGAGGAAACTCCTGCGCAACACGCCTAGCGAAGCCCCCAAACGAGTGCGTAAGGAGGTCTTAGGCGGCTTGCCGGTTAGCTGATAGATCTCGTCGGCGCTGAGGAACGGCAGCTCCATGCTGCCTCCTGCCGCCCGCGGCGCCGGGACGGCTTCGGCCTCGGCCTCGGCCTCCCTCAGCCCGGCGGCGCCTCCTCACGGCGCGGCCGCCCAACCGCCGTCACTAACCGCCGCGGGCCGCTTTCCCACCTGCCTCCCTTTTGGGCGAACCGG
>NW_010972787.1:6791317-6792871 GCF_000737465.1 Haliaeetus leucocephalus
GGGGGGGGGAGAGGATGTGAAGAATTACCTCCCAAATGTCGATTTCTGAAATTTTAAAGAGTCTCAGTGCGGGCACGGAAGAAAAGGGCAGAGCGTAACTGCGGGGGGCCTCCGTTACACGGCACCTCGTTCTGCTGCTCGAAGCGTTCGCCTCTCCAGGCGCCCTGACGGGAGCTGAAGGTGCTGCTGCAACCTGCTCCGTCGGTGAAAACGGAGAGAAACGTTTGCGGACGAAGTACGTCGGCCCGCTAGCTGCTCTCGGAGTTACGCGCCTGGTTTTGCAATTTCAATCGCTATACGAATGTTCAACTTTGCTGGTTGCACGCACGTGCAAGCGCTGCACAGGAAAAAGGTGGGTTCCCCAGCCCCAAAATTTTACATCTCGGTAAGGCCAGATAGATGGCAGCGGGGGGATTGAGGGGAACTTGGTCAGCCTGCGCCAAAAAATTATACCCGTGACTGCAAGTGCAGGATCCTTCCCGATAATAAGTATAAAATTGTCAGACAAAGTATTCCTCTCTTTTCTGCCCGTGCAGTAGTACTTTTGTTTTCAGGAGGAGCGGGACAAACCTAATTCACCCCAAAACATAAACAAGGGCAGTTTTGGGACCTGAAAAGTGATTTTTACGTAATAGTTCTGGCAGCTTATCGTGGTAGGACTGATGTAGCCTGTGTTACAAGACCAGGCCTTTTAACTTAGTTTAAGACTTGAATGAAAACGAGGCAAGCTGGTTACATGTGTTAGCAAGTTCAGAAAGTGCGAGGGAACTCATTTAAAGGTTTAAAATACTAGTTACAATGTCTTGGCTAACATGCTGTTGAAGTATGTTTCTCCCACTGGAGGAAGCCCAGAGTGCATTTCTGCAGATCTGCTGAGTACGACTTATGTTTTTTAAATCATAATGCTCTAAACACTCCCATGTTCTCCCGATGTGTCGTTCATAAACGCAGCATTTTATCCGTCGCAGTGAGAAGAAATTACATCACTTTTCTGTTTTCCTGTCAGGGCGCCCCTGAAACTCTTGCACTCACTGAAGCAAACCCGAAGGGTTTGGTGAGCGATTCCTGCTACTTTTCCTGCTCTTTCTCCGCAGCTAAGCAACTTTATTCCTTATTGTTTTGCAACAACCCTTCAATAATTTGTGTCGTTCGGGGGAATAACTTGGTTCGCTAGTCCACGCGGCGCGCAGCAGCAGAGAACGGACCGCGGTTCGCCTGTCAACCGCCCGCCCGCTCCTCTCTCGACCCCGGGCCCTTTCGCGTTAATCCCCGGCTCCGATTCTCCTCAAGCGCTGCAGTTTCCGCGGCCAAGGACCGCTGAAGCGAGGTGCTCTGCCGCAGCCCGGCAATCCCGCCGGTCGCCTTTCTTAAACCTAGTTCCTGGCTTTCGGCAAAGGATTCGTACCGTGCTTGTGCGGCTACCGAGGGTCTTCCGGGGGAGGGAGGCAGCCTTAGTCGCGGGTTTCCCCGGCTGGAAAGCCAAGGGCCGGACTGGGCCCCGGGGTGCGAGCACGCGTGGGGAGGGGGTCCTGGCTCTTAGCACCCCCCCCCCCC
>NW_010972787.1:6793296-6797447 GCF_000737465.1 Haliaeetus leucocephalus
CGATCGCGGTTCTCTCGGGTGTCCCCTCCCTGCCCCTTGCAGCCGGCCTAGTCCCCGCTCGGGCTGTACCGGGGCTCCCGCCGCTTCGCGCGGCTGCCCGGGCTTGGCGAGGGGGGGGCACCCCCCCCCCCCCCCCCCCCCCCCCGCGGGCTCCCCCCCCCCCCGGCCTCCGCCCGGTTCGGTCTCTCCGCTCCGCACTTAGGGATCCTCAGCCGTGAGGAGCTGGCGGCCGCCGAGGACCGCGGTTTGGTGGGTCCCTACTTGTGCGAACCCGTTTCTTTCATGCTGGCTTTTTTTTTTCTCCCTCCTTCTCCCCCCCCCCTTTCTTTTTCCCTCCCACTTTGCATCAGGCTCTGTTAGAAAGCGCTCGGGAAGGAAGGGGGGGGGTAGTTGCCACCGCCTGGTAGGTGGAAAACTATGAATTTTACATCTGAATTGCCAGATGGAGAATGGTTAATTTATAGGTTATGTATTGTTTACGTTGAGAGCCTCTGGTCAGGAATCTAGGTATGTAACTTCATCACGCTGCAAATAAATCACTATCTGTTCTTCAAAACAAATCAACAATTAATGACGGTGAACAATCCTGGAAAATTAAACTGCAGTAGACCAGCTCCTACAGAGCTGGATGTTGTCGTGCAAGCCTTATTCTGACTTTTATGTTTGCTTCCTGCACAGTTGCTTGCTGAGAGCTGTGATTATTTTGTTAGGCGTCCTCTTTTCCCTTTTAACACAACTGCTGAAGTATTCTCGTGTTGGTCTTTGTTTTGTGTTTGCTGGGTAGGTGCTTTGGCTGTAATTGATTTCTCTGTGCTGGGGGTGCAGTAGAAGGACTGTTGAAAATTTGAGTGGCTTTATAGTTGAAAATGGGTGTCAGATCACATTTTGGGAAGGAGATAAGGTGACGTGCATTCCTTCAGGTTTTCCCCTTCCGAACTAGTGGAATTGTTCTGCTTTCAGTTGATGGAAATTTTGCTTGGTATGTCTTGTATGCATTATAGATGTGCTCTAAATATTACATGTGCTTGTGTGAAGTAATATCTTAAAAAGGTGTGAAACAGCTGAATGTATGCTATGCTCAGACTACCCTAAAAGAAAACGGTGAGTGACAGACAATCAGGTAAGACAGTTTAATGGAGGTGTATGTATCGTGTTCATCACCGGCATTTGAAAGTGTGCACTACTGGAGAAAGTAGTTTAGTACTTTAGTACTTGCATGACATCTTATGTCTGTGTTTGAAGCAAGGTTGTACTTTATTACTGTGAGGTGTGGAAGGTGTGTGGGGTGGTTATGTGTGTTGTGTGTTGTTTGGTTTTTTTATGATATAGTTCTTATACGGTAGTATTTGCCTATGTGTCTCTTGCGTTCCCTTTACTAGTTACTATACAAGCTGGATAAACTGTAGTTCAGTTTTTGATGAAATAGCTAAATAGATCAAATTAATGGAAAATCATACGTTTATAAAGCTTGTATGCTTTTTTTTTCCTGTGTGCCATATAAATATTGGATTTAGGCTGTATCTAGCAAGCTTATTTATGGACTTAAATTGAGCAAGTCAGCTAAGTCATTATTAAGCTGTAATTAAAAATATAAAAACCAACAGTCATTACTAGCATTTGGAAAAGCATAGTAATGAAATATAGGCATGACCTCAGGCATTATCCATTTTTTGGCTCTAGAGCAGGAGGCTCTGTTGCCTCCTGTAGATCAAAAGAGATGCATTTTCTTTTGGGATATGTTGCTTTCTACCAGGCTCTCAGGTTATGCTTTTTTCCTCTCTGTCTCTTTCTTTCTTCAGTCACACAGTTTATATTTATACAGAAGAGTAAGAGGTTGTATGGGTATCTGTAGGAGGCTTTTAGTAAAGGATTTTCATTTAAAGGTTTTTAGAGTAAATGGTTTTTCTTTAAGCCTGAGTGTGGAAGAGGTGATAAAGGCTACTTGTTGCACAAGGAGAATTTTCATGGGAGCAATGAATAAGAAAATGTGAATAGTAAAAGCATGCAAAGTAGGAAATGGAGGAAAATATGATATTACAACTCATTATTTTTCCCTACCAGTTTCATGCTAATATACCTTTCCCTTAATATTACTTACCACAAATACTTACCTTTCTCTCTTGACATAGTCCGCCCTGCCCCCCTTCAGACAAGTTCCTTTATTAGAACCAAAAAGTAGTTCTGGTGTGTGGCACTGACAAGTGGTAAGGTAGTGTATCATACTCCTTTTAACAAGTTTCTAAAGTAATGGTGTTTTTACTGTTGGCACAAAATGTCAATACTGCAAACTGAAATAATCTTTGGAAAGACAGAGAATATTGGAGGCTTTCAGTCAGTTTCGAAACTAACCGGTAAAGGAAAACTGAGGAAACTTTATTTTTTAAAAGGATGTGTTAGTGTGACAATCCTTGGTGGTGAAGTGTTGTGTTTAAATCCTCTGGACTACTTGAACAGCATTGACAGATCCTGGAAGGAATCATGTGCAGGCTTTTAAAGAATTGCAAAATATATGCTTAAAAAAGCCACAAAAAACCCCAACCAATAAACAACTCTCCTTGTCCTCAGAGGTTCAACACCTAAAAGTTAAGACTGTGCATGTATGTAAATGACATACCTATTGGTCTTCCACTGGTGACATCTTCAGTTGAATGTAGTCTCGCAGAAAGCTTGATTTTTTTTTTCCTGCTTAATTCTGACACTTCAGTAAAATATATCAAAAATACAGTGTATGAATGAAAAGAAACTTTGTTATTTTAGCAAGTTAGTGTTAGTGGTTATTTCAAAAGCTTTTTGGAACATTTTGGATTCTACAATAAAAGTGCTATAAATGTAATTACTCTAACACATCTAACTTGAAACAGTTCTGTGAAATACAACTAATATTTCAACTTAGTTTTTAAGACTCAAAATGTTAACACCCCTGCTCCTTTTAAAGGTTATTATTGTGTGTCTCTGCATATACTGCTTTTCAGCCTTTTCTGAAGTGTGAGGAAGTCCTTGAAGTAGGTTCTGAGGATTAAGACCTCCATTACTTTGGCCCCATCTGTGGAACTTACTCTTTCACATCCCGTCCCAAGCATTGGAAAAACATTCTGCATAGTTTTGCTTGCTTTATACTGCCTGATCTTCAGCCCTGTTATTTTAGCACATGACAACTTTGGTATTAATATGCTTAAAGAAATAAGAAAAGCGCCATACCTCATTGGGAACAGATGGGTGTGTTTGTACTAATCATCTTGTGTCTGTCACCATTTATATGGTAGTACCGTAACCAGGGATCAGGACCCCATCTGGGGTTTTCTAATTTAGACCCTGTTCTTTAAAGATCGATTCCAGACAATACTAACTGTGTGTACTTTTTCTCTGACTTAATTAGAAATCCTTGTGGATGCTTCTGCTGCTGAAATGAGATGCTTCGCTTGCACACTTTCTAATGGACAAAAAAGACACGAAGTTAGCAGTCAAAAGCGTTATTGTCTTAATTGCTTCCATTGTATAGTCACCTAAACTACATTTTGTAGGTCTTTTAAGGAGGACTAGGTTCAGCTAAAGCATAATTGTTAACCACTTAGAAAGTAACTGTTGAGTGAGGTTTTCCACCTTTTGTGTAAGTATGCCAATTGGTTGTCCACAACTTCTTTCAAAGCAGCCTCTGGTTCTTTCCGAGACATCCCCAATGTATCTGCATCGTAGCTCAATTCAACATCAAGAGTCAGTATTCTGAAAGTGTTAGAAAGGAAGGGAAAAAAAAAAAAAACAAAATCAACAACTAATTTTTTTTTTTAAGAGAAGGTGGAAAAAAAAAAGAACAGTTATCCACACGGAGGGCAAACATACTGCTCATGAGGAAGTCTTTAAAAAAAAAAAATATCTGCATCGCAACTTTCTGTATGTCATCTTTGAGCCAGCTTGAGTTTGACTGTGCACGTTCTATTGGTACTGCTTTGATACTTGGATATAGAGTTTCAATGAAGACAATCAGATTTCTGGGAAGTCTTTGTTTGGCTCTTTGTTAGGTTTCTGTTCTCAACAAAAAAGAATTGAGATGAGTTGTCAGTTATGAAAAGTGAGCAAAAGATACTTTATGGAAACTTTTTACTATCTTCAGGGTGGTTCCCCCCCCCCCCCCCCCTCCCCCCCACAATTTTTTA
>NW_010972787.1:6797457-6905418 GCF_000737465.1 Haliaeetus leucocephalus
GTAAAAAAAAAAACCAAAAAAAATTTTTTAAAAACTTTTTTCTATTTTCAGGGGGGTTCCCCCCCCCCCCCCCGCATCTACCCACTTAATTTGAAAGAGTTTTCATGGGGAAAATGTACAGAGGTGCTAGGTGGTTTACAATTAGGTGTGATACTATCTCTGGTAATTATTTTGGTGTTTGACAGTTCAGTATGAAGCATTGTATGTAGTTCATTCCTGTACATAGAAACAAAGCTTTTTATGCCTTCAGTTTGTGAAGGCTTTGTGCGGCATGATGTCTATGGATACTCTGTGTGCTATCCAGAGCTTTTCAAAGGTCTAAGGGAGACAAATCGTGGACACCTAATTCATGGTATATAATTAAGTTTACATTGGGTTTTCTTCCTCTGAAAGTATGAACTAGTCAGAATAAGGCTATAATATTTTGCTTTCCTGTTTTTTGGAAGTGAAAGAAAGAATGAATGAGCCCAATGTTGAACTCTTCAGAAGATTTGTGAGGGAGTTTTTCAGAGAGATGGCAAGTAGAAGATGCATTTCCCTTCCATTTGCCCAGCTTAGATTATGCAATCCATAGTTCTTGGAAGCATTTCTGTAACTGAGGGAATTAAGAACAGAGATTTTCATGCATGCACAATTTTTGGAAAGAAATATTCTGTGCTTATTTTTAATGGCTGGTGTATCTGCACTTTGAGAACTCAAAACATTTAGAAAGTCTTCTCCAAGTTACAAATGTTGCCTGTAGTAAACTCTCCATCAAGGTGTTTGTACAGTGTTCTATATGAGCACATTTAGAGTAACTTTATTTCTTAATGGATCGTTGCCCCCTTATTCTTCTATATTACATACAAAAATGCCTTAAAACAATATCCAAATTCCAATTTCTTTTTAAAAATAGGAAACGGTTTTAATTCATTTCTGTCCTCATAAGTACATGTTTAGTTATTTAGTCTTTAGTTACGATTTATATATTTTTTTTTTCAACTTGCTGTATTTAGGTATTAGAGCTGCATATCAAAGTTGGCTGACATATTTTCCAAAAGCTGGAAAATGTGAAATGAATTGACAGGGGACTGTGGGAAGGGAAGGCATATCTGGTGATTTGGGTGATTGAACGTCACTTTGGAATACTGGAATTTTTTCTTTCTGTCAGTTTCTTGTGATCCCAGATAAGTCTGTTTAAACCAAACTTTCCACAAGAGCTTATTAGTAGTGCATTGATTTCCTGGGAGACAGGCTGTAGACCCTGACTGCTTCTGCATGGCTCAACAGAAGCTTTAGTTTCAGACATTGTGCTGGATAATACAGTGTACTGTAAAAGTTGTGCCCTAAATTTCTCTAACTGTGCAGGCAAAAATTGGGGGATTGCTCTTAAATTTCATTTTGTAACTCAGGTTACTCATCTATAAAATGGGAAGAATACCCATTTTTTATGAATAATTTTGTGAAAGTGTTGTGAAAACAAGTTAATTCTTATGGCACACTAACATACTGCAGTGGTGAGTCCTGTACAGGAGTCCAGTAGGAAATTAAGTCTCTTCAGAGCAAGGTTTAAATAGGGTGTCATAAGGGACACACATTAAATTACAAGGAGAAAAGTCGAATAGCTGCTTTGCTTTGAATGAGAAGTCCTGTGGTATGGAAGAAGGTGGTGAAGGATCAGGTAAATCAGCTCCTTTGTGTGTATTGTCTTTAATACTGTATAAGAAACCTTAATTCTGATGTTTCCTAACTCTTAATAACTGATTTTGCAACTGTTTTAATACTTTTGCTGTTCCTTTTTAAGCAAACTTAGTAAACAGATTCACTGTATGGAGGTGCTCCTGTGAGTCATTAGGTTGTAACCTTTAGCTACATGTAGCTACTACTAATTAAATTAATGGAATGGTATTAGTAGCAATAACTTTTTCTCTTAACCAGCATTAAGTGGGGTGAGGTACAAGAGCTTTTCAGTGGATTCTTACAAATGCTCATTATTGGTAGAAAAGCATATGATGATTGCACGTTGTACGGCAGGTCGTAGAAGGGACTGAGTTCTGTTGTATGTATGTTCCCTTCCCACAGCTGATCTTTCTGCTCTGGTCTCTCTACTGACTTTTCTGTCTAGTTTGTCCTCATACCTCTTCAGGCTTCTGAGTCCAATCCTTCATTGTCTAAGTAAATCCTACTTCCTCTCTCACTTTGTTCAACAGTGTTTAGACTTCCAGGCTTGAGGTTCCTAAACTGTGGTGTATGGAGTATGTGTGGGGTTTTGGGGAGGTGGTTTTTGGGGTTTGTTCCCCACCTCCCATTAACTTCGATTCTTGGTTGCATGCCTGTTCCATGGCCCCTAAACTTTCTATGCCGTTTGCCTGATACAGCTTGTTGGTCCCTGCAGTGGAGTTGGTAGAAGTAAGTGTGTCCATACCTCAGCTGTTTCCATGCTAAGCTGAGCTTTTTGTCTTGAAGTCTTAATGAAGACAGACTGCTCTTTAGCTGAGAATCTGGCTGAGGTGTGGACAATTCCATTTTTTTCTGCTAAAGAAACAGCAACATCTGGCTGCGAGCAGACAGGTGGATTAGTGATGGATTCAGTTGTCAACAGGATTTATCAGAGATGTTTGTTAATCTCGAGGTTTGGCTATGTTAACCTTCTAACTTCAGGGGAATTGGGAGACAGCAACCTATAATGTGCACATGAATGGTTCTTGTACCTTAAGTAATAGGTGGGAACTATCTGAACTGTGGTATCTTGATTGTATGCTTACAGTCATAGTGCAAGCAGCTCTATTTTATTAATACTTTAAAGCTTGCTCCTTTCAGTTGCAAACCCCATCCTTTTAACAATGAGTGAAGAGTAGTTTCTATTGAGTTTTTTTACTGCTATCTCTTATAGGCTTTACTTGTGTTCCTAACTTTCTATGTATGTAACATAGACCAGTAGGTGTGTGTGTAGGGTTTTTCATTGTTGTTTTGATTTGGTTTTTTGTTAATGCTGATGCACTTTAGACTTCTCTCCTGGGTAGATTTTTGTCCTTCTTGGGGGGTGGTGTGGTATGGGGGTATTGTAAGCAAGTGATCCAGTCTATTAAAATGAGGTGTGTGGCCTTACGATGTATCAGCACAGATCTGAGTGATCTGTGAGTTATGCCAAGTGAAGGCATAACCTGCATACTAATGCACACAAAGAGTTTGGCTATCACTATGCAGCGAATATGTTGTAGAATCACAGAACATCTCAAGTTGGAAGGGACCCATAAGGATCATCAAGTCCAACTCCCTGCTCCTTGCAGGACTACCTAAAGCTAAACTGTATGACTAAGTGTCATCCTGATGCTCCTGAACTCTGACAGGCTTGGTGCTGTGACCACTTCCCTGGAGAGCCTGTTCCAGTGACCGACCACCCTCTCGGTGAAGAACCTTTTCCTAATGTCCAAACTGAACTTCCCCTGACACAGCTTCATTCCGTTTCCTCATGTCGTAATGTGAGTGATGAGCTGCAACTGAAGGATAACTAAATATTAAGCATGAATTTCAAAAGGAAAAACAAACCACGGAGTTTGAAAATTTTCAATCAAGAAGGTTAGTGTAGCTGTAATAGTACATACACTCCTGTTTGTACCTAAGCCAGGATTAAAATGTATTGGTGTATATAAATTTCTGAAAGGAGGGTGCAAAGAAGATAGAGCCAGGCCATCTTCAGTGGTGCCCAGTGACAGGACCAGAAGCAGTGGGCACAGACTGAAACACAGGAGGTTCCCTCTGGACATCAGGAAACTCATTTTCACTGTGAGGGTGACCGAGCTCTGGCACAGGTTGCCCTGGGAGGTTGTGGAGTCTCCATCCTTGGAGATGCTTAAAAGCCATCTGGATGCACTCCTCAGCAACTGGCTTTAGGCGACCCTTCTTGAGCAAGGGCGTTGGACCAGGTCACTTCCAGAGGTCCCTTCCAACCTTAACCGTTCTGTGAAAACACAACCCCACAGGGCTAAATAATTCTAAGGGATGAATAACTGTTAAAAGAAGTTACAGGAGTGAATAGGTTATTGGCAAAGAGAGCTTACATGTTAGTTGACTGTAGGGATAAATGTCAAAGGTAAGTTAGACTTTGCAGATTGAAACATCAAAAGAGTCTTCAGCTTCAACTTTTTAAAGTGGTCTTACTGGTAGGTTCCTGTATGATAGCAGATGAATAGACTGTCACTTGAAGTTTCTTCTAGTCCTATGGTCTTAAAAACCTACCACTAATGCACTTAGTTCACTTGGTTGTAGTAAGTCTTCATCTAATTTGTGCTTTGTAATCACAATTATGGGTTCGTTCTCTGTCTTCAGGGACACAATTATTTTTTCAGTCTATGGTTTTCTGTCACAAAGTTTTGCAAAAAGCAAATAAAAATGTTCTAGTTAACTGGGGGAAAAAAAGCTAAACTCATATAAGCCATCTGGGTAGACAACTTCTATTTGCAAAACACCCAGCTGAATGTGATTTTATTACTAAGATTTCTGTATGCAGCCCTAATATAAGCGTTTGTTTGTAATTCATATTGATTAGGAGTGGATGCAGTGTTATTTAGCACAACATCTGACTTTGCAGTACAATACTCATGCTTTCTTTTAGGTCTTACAATTCAGTCCATCTCACTGGCATTTTTTGTTTGATCTTTAGTAATTCTGTATTGAATCATTTACAACAGGCTGTGAGACATTTAATTTTGTATTTTTTAATACTATATACAAAGTTAGGAATGAAGAGAGTCTCATTTATGTATATAAATGCTGACTCGTTACTAAAGCAATTTTGTATTGGTTGTCCATCTGTGAAATTTTACAAAATGTTGGTTTGCTTCTAGCATGCATAGTGTTCTTAATGTTTGGGTTTGTGGGGGTTTTTTGGCGGTGTTGGTTGGTTTTTTTTGTGTGTGTGGTTTTTTTTGGTAAGAGTGAAAACTTTAATGGTAAGGCTCAATAAGGCATTTTTTTGCCAAATAAATGGTATACTAAAATAATACCAAGTGCTGTTTCCTCCCAAGGGGCAATACAGTGATTAAACTTGATTTGTACCTGATGTCTGTGTGTTATAGTTGTACTCTGCTGTCATGTTCCCCTTCTTTTCCCCATGGCTTCCATGCCACTCTTGTGTGTTTTCTTTTCTCCCCTTGCGTATAAATACTACAGACATTAGCCTTCTAAAACAACGCAATGCAAGATATCTGAGGCGTTTATGACTTTTTTATATTTGTTATGCTGTTTTGAAAATAGAGTTCATGTAAAGGAAAACTAATTCCTACTTCCTTACCCCCATTCCTTTCCAACTGTTGGAGGAAGGAAACAAATCATTCTTGCCCTACTAAATCTTAAAGTATCTTCCCTGCTAAAAGAGGACTGTGTCAAAATTACAGCCATAGACTAGTGATATTGTGAAATTTTGATACTTAGGCTGGTTGTCAGTTCTCTTGTTTTGGAGTAACAGTCTAAGAACTTCCTGTGAGTGTTTCTGGTGATTCTGCTAAAAGAAGTATTTTGCAGAGTGAAAGGCCTGCTTTTTCAAATAATTATTCATACAGCCTACAACAGCAAGATACTAATCTCCTTCATATACTGATTGAGGTCTGCCATATTCTATTTGGATATTTTGCTTCAGCTATTGACCAGAAAGTTGTTCCAAAACTTTAATTTAAAAAATAGAAGTCATTCTCTAATAATCAGTTTTTCTTCATTGCCTGAACTATTTATTTTTGAGCTTTTTGTCTTATGGTGGTTCGTTTTCTTTGGGTGGGATCTTCCAGTATTTCTGCTATTTGTAGTGATTTCTGCCCCTCTTCTTCCACTTATCCTTCTGACTGTCTTTTGTCGTCTCTGTAGATACGCTCTCCTGATGTAGTAGACTTTGTACACTTTTTCCAATTTAAATTACCTTCATGATAGGTGCTGGTAGTGGTACATAGTATTCCAAGCAAGTTCTTGCCAGTACTTTAAAATCTGTGTTAGATGTTGAGGTTTTGGTTTTGTGGATTTTTTTTTGTTTGTTTTTTGAAGGACCTTGTCTAGAACTAATTTTGTATAGCACTAGTGTATAGTCTTGTGGCGATTTTCTATGCCTGACCTAGACACAGGACCCCCCTTCAACCACCTGTTTTTTCCCCTTACAGTTGACTTTCAGACTTGCAGCATGTATTCTTGTTTGGAGGTTCAAATGCAGTCTTTATACTTAAACATTTCTGTTTCTCTAATCTTTTATTTCAGTGTTTTACTGCTTGCCAATCTGATCCATTGCTTCATCTATCCATCTACGATTTCCACTTTAGTGCTTACATAATAAATGATTTTCAGTGCAAGGGAAGTGCAAATTGTTTTATCACAGACTGATCAAACATAAATTGTCCCAGGGTAATATGATAACCTTAAGTTACATTTATCCCTGTATTTAAAATTTTTATTTTAGCATGCGGATTTTTTCTAAGCTCTTGAAATAGTATTGATATCAAAGTAGTGCAGCTGTAGTGGCAGTATTACTTTTTTGCTCTGCGTTGTTAGTGACAGTGCTGCCTTTATTTTCTTGTACTACAACTTAATTTTTAAAGTTATTTTAAATTTTTAAAATTGAAGTGTACTGCACCTTGATTTTTAAATACCTTTAAAAAGCTTTGCTTACCACACTGGTTCATGAATTCTCCCATGGTGTCTGTGCAGTTGCTTTGATTTAAAAATGTGAAGTTCTTAAGTGTAGACACAGTAACTTCTAGTTGAATGTACCTGTTACCATTTGCCACAGGAATGAAGTTTTACCTGCTATTTCTTTGAAAATTGGTATTCAGCTGACTTTTTAGGGTATTTCAGTATCTTCTCGATACCCAGTCATTACTGTGCAGTAGTACTTTTTTTTTCCTTGGTTTTAGCTATTGAAGTTGTTTTTTTTTTTAGTTTGTTTACAATAGCCATCTCAGTTTGGCTCCAATTCTGTCTTTATTCCTGTATTTCCCAGTCCTTGTGGTACAAATCTCTTGTCTTGAGGGCTCTGATTACTACTTACAACTTTTACTAAGTGGTTGTTTGAATTCACTTAGTAGTATGGAAACTTTCCTTGCACCCCTATCAAGGGGACAAACAGTTTAAAACTCACTTCTGTTCCTTTGGCATGAACATTGCCCATGACCACCACGTTGGAATTGTATACATCTCCAAATCACTTCTGCTTTCAATTTGTGCCTTTCAAAAGAGAGACTGCTTGTGTCAATTTAATATAAACTTTCATTGTCTCTGAATGTTGGCAGAATCATAGCCTGTGGGATTACATGCTTATGCGATACTGTTTGTGAAGCTTAAGTTTTGTCATGTGTATATAGGTTGGAGAATAACCTGTATCTTGACTAAATGTGACATAGAGGATGGTTCTGGTCATCCAAGTATGTGCATGTGGCTTTCTTGACAGAACAGTTTTTGCATTCTAAGTTTCCCACTGACAGCAGTATTCTCAGATGCAGTAATAGTTAATGAGGAGGCTCATATGGACAAATTTCACTGCTTCTCCTCAATATTGTATAGCTCAAATGTACAGACAGAATGTTGTGAACATTTCTTACCTTTCTGAAAATCACCTGTATGGGTAATATTGGTGTGTGTGATAGTTTCATGTGGTGGAATGGAAGCAGAATTATCCTGCGACTGATCCATGTGCTATTGGTTGACTATCTGTGAAATGCTGAAAGATGTGCAGAACATTTATTCTTATGGTCTCAACTGATACTCGGAGCTCACTGAGTTGCACTCTCCATTTTTGTGGAGGTATAAACAGGATTGCAAGTGTGTCCCTTGACAAACGTATTTTAAACACTAGTATGTCAGATTTCTTGCCAGCACCAGAAAGGCAGAGTATCTCAAAGGCATCCTCTAAAGAAGCCAGATGAATATGTCAAGGTGAGGTAATGTATGAAATGAGTCTTCCTTCACCAGTGGTGAACTTCATGGGCTTTTGTGCGCTTTGCAATCTTGCATAATTCTCCTTGAGTGTTGTTTGTAGTAGTTAAATTACCATGCTTTATTTTCAAATCTCATCACTATTATTTCGAAGTAGTGTGCCTTCACACAAAACACTGGCATTTCACATTAGTACTGATTAGTGTGAGTATTCTGTATGAGCAACTGAGTTCACTTTTTAATTTTTTTATCTTTGTTGCAGTCATAACATCAGCAAGAAGGATGGGAGAAGTCTGATTTCTTGAGATAGGTCAATACATGCACTTAAATTTTAATCTTGCTTAGACCATGCCTTTAATGTAGACTCTAGGTATTTTTTTGACTGCATTCTTTAGTAAACTCTATTCAAATCTTTCTGAAGTATAGGCTGTCAAAGCATGGACATAATCAATAAAGACAATTTTTGTAGGCTTTATTAAAATCTAGAGTCTGTAGAGAATGTGTGTATCATGGCTTTTCAGAAGCTTTGGGCAAGTTTTCTTGGGGACAAAGAATATATTATAATACTCTTATGTTGAAGAGTACTGTTTCCCAATTTCATATTTGTATTCTAGAGGAGAGGGAAACCACCACCTTTTTAGACAGCACTGTCAGATTTGTGATAAATTGAGTTTAGTTTTCTTCATCTTGGATTTATTCTAGGACATGATTGAGTCATTAACACTCAACTGAAGATCCTTTACATAAGATATATAAGTATTTCAAGTTTGTCAAAGCTGGAGTGAGTGAATTTTTTTTTTAAATGGAGACTGTTAAGAAAACGTAACAAGAAGTGTTAGCAGCTTCTCTAATGTAGCTAAACTTCATAGTGTTTGATGGTGGCTTTTAGTACTTGAGAAGGTTTCATCCTTTGAAGGTTAAGGTGAAAATGTCATTGTCAAAAACTTAATGGCTTTTTCTCAGACTTGATGAAACTTAACCTCTATTCTCTGCACCTGTTTTTCTCCCCGCTTCTCCTCCCCACTATAAGTGTTATCTTTTCACAAAATCCTCTACATCCAAGCTGTACATCCAATACTACATTTCTGATTTTGTGAGTATAATGACATCCTACCTATTTGCAGCTCCTTCTATGCATTCTTTTTCCATTTCCTTAAGAAATTTTATTTTTGTGGAGCAAAATAAATTACTTACTACAGGACTGGAAATGTTTAGTAAGGGTATTAGGTGAAAACTGCCATGTTCTTGTCCATCCAAATTTAAGTTCAAGCCAATTTGAATGACTTATTGTACTTTTTTTGCAATATTGCCATTTTTGTAATTTCCCATATTTGCATTCAATGCTAAACACTGAGGACTGGTCATAGCCTGCTTGTTAGGCACTTGTCGTTTTTTAAGCTTTTATGTAGTACGCTTGCGTAATATGACCACCTAACAAGCAATGAGGTGGAATGTTTTCCCTAGTCTGTGGCTGACAAATATATTGCAGATGTCTATTTTACTAACATAATATTTTGTCAGCCTACACTCTTTTCCACTTTGTGAAACAAATAATTACACTTTTTAAAATCTTTACCAGTATTTCCTTGTTCAGTTGTTTTTTTACTATTTTCTTTCTCTGTCAGAATCTTTTGCTGTAGTCTTCCAACTTTTATCTCCTTGTCGTTTCTTTTCCTGCAGCCATGCACAGAAACAAGAAATTATAATTGTAATGCCTCCAGTCCATATTACTTAGTCTTGGGTAGAAGTATGAAAGCTGAGATCCCACAGTAACAGGGCAATTTTGTTTTTCCTTAGGTCGTTGATTGGTTTAGTGGTGAATTCTGTTATATAGTTTATAATCTTTTTTTTTTTTTTAACTGGGTTTATTTCAGTAAAAATGCTGTTTCATAAATGGCAAAAAAAAAAGAGGCAATTTCATTATTGCTTTTAATCACATCTGAAAAAATGCTGAAATTTACAAGTTGGGTCACATACCTTGTGGAAGCTGCAAGTGTCTGCAACACCACTGGAGAGAGCTGTATGCTGAGAAGTTGATACTGAATACTGTCTACTTGCTTAATTTTGGGGGGACTTTCTCTAATGAAGTTCGAAAAAATCCTAGCAGCAGAAATGGGGACTTGCGTGGGATCATTTCCTTACTGATTGCAAGGGCGAGTACTATATTCTATGTAAGTTGCTTAAGATTTTTTTTAAGCAGGCATATGCTGACTTTGGTACCATGGCTTGTCTTAATGTTCTGTTCTTTATTCTTATGTGTTAGTTCTTTTCCTGAATCCTCCAAATCCTCTATATATTGTGAAAATATCTTTTCTTGCAGTTACTAACTGCACATCTTTTAATTTTCCACAAAGTGTTTACTTAATATGTTAATAAAAAAACTTAATGTGCTTTGCCATAATTTCTAATGCAAGGTTGCAAAATAGTGTTTCCTAATTTAAACAGGTCTTATTACTTATGTATTGACTGTCAAAGGATTGCCATTAATGAGACTTCTGTAGTGAAACCCAGTACTTTTCATGTCACTTGCTGTGCTGAGAGTGTTACTTTTGCCTTATCTCGTTCTTCATTCCAGAAGACCTTTAATTAGTGGTTTCTGTAAATTCTTCCTGTATCAGTCCTTACTATGTGTAGTGCTGCCTTACAGAAATAGGAAGCTAACATGCTCTTGATACTATGAATAATACTAGTAACTTGATGTAATGATAGTTAAGTAAACAGTATAGCAATATAACATTTCTAAAAGAGAATGGAAAGTATTCATCTAGACATTATATCTGAATCAGTATGAAAAATTACTTGGATTTACATGAGCGCACTTCGTCCAACACTCTAAAGTTTTCTATTTTACTCAACAGCAGAAAATTAACTGCCAAGTTTCAGCTTGGAGTGGCTTTTTATAGCCAAGTTATAGCAGTAGATTTATTATGGAAATAGATTTAATTTAGTGGTACTTATATAATGAAAGTCTTTTAACACCTAAGTCACTGCTCACCTTGATAAATTGTTGTCAATCAGTTGTACACAGCAGGAATTTACCAGGATGTAAAGATTTTCTCTAACTGGCTTAAATCATGAAATTATTTGTGTTTTATTAATAATCCTGCTGAAGTAGAAAGATGCCTGCCTCTTCCACTTCTGTAAGTTGCTGAGTAATCTCTTTAGAATACCTTGTTGCATCTTTTGTGGATATCACAGCTTGACCAATGTCTTCATACATGCTATATTGTTGAAGCAAAGTTAGTCCTCTCAAAGTATTTGTAATGGTTTATATTTATTCATACAAGGATGTTACCTAGTGAGGGTGCAAAAATAAAAAAACCCGGATATAAATAATAAAAAGAAGTGACAAACAGTATGTTGACAGAGGAACGGAGCTTTGGAGTGAACTCTGTATTGTGGTTTACGATGTGAAAAAGATTTGACTTCCTTGCAATATTCCCTGAGACAATTTAGGGAAAATGTTCATGGGTCTTCTAAACTGTCTTGGTATTCTTGATGGAATGGCCTATGACAGTGAGAGGCCACTGGTCATATTGCTTGGTAGTGGAGAACCGGTTGATGAGTATTTGCAAATCCTTTTTCTTGGCTACACTTCCTTGTCGTTGGAGTGACATGAACTATGTAAACACATACAGTTGAATCTTTACACATTACAACTCTCTTCTGTGCCAGAAATTTATTAAATTCGCTTAGACTTCTAATAGCTCTGTGAATGTGAAGACAGCGTTATTCCCAGCAGCAAATTGTAAAATGTCTTGCAAATATGGATTTAAAAGTATAAGTGTTTGTATAGGTCACATTTCTGTAAGCTTTCTTAAATTTTGTATACATAATTTAAAAATACTGGTCTCAAGATGTAACTACATAAGTAATTATGTCTAGTTCAGTGAAAGTTCTGAAAAATAAGAATGATGAAGTTTGTAAATTTGATCACTTTTTGTAGTGATCTATGTCCTCGTGTTTGGATGCTGGATTTTAAAGAGGAGGCCATAGTAAAGCAGGAGACAGACTTTCAAGGAATATAGGAGTTGATTTGCTAAAGCTTGCCTCGTCTCTTGGAACAGATTTCTACAAAAATATTTGAAGGGTTAAGATTTAAACACATGTATGGATCTCTGAAAAAGTACCGTTGACACATGACTTCATGTATGTTAAGGCATAGTTTGTTTAATGATTAGCACAGTTAATTAAATCACCGTACGCAACATGAACTGTCATCCAAACAAAATACAATTAAATGGAGTGTGGTTTAAGTCCTCCTTTTAGATCATTGACTTAACATCTGTGACGATATTTATTGACCTATTAAATATATTGCATAGGTACTTAATATGCAAGATATTAATCCATGTTTTATGTGCCTGTGTGTAATCTGTATTTTACACTATTGAGCGAGTATGCGTAGTTAAACTATTCATAAAAAATTATGTACTATATAGAAACCATCTGAATATTGAATCTTTTAATATTAAATATCATTGTCAGTAAACTTAGCTGGAACTGAGTACCTATCGGGTCCTGCCTATTATGTACAGAACTACTAATTTATATTTTATTTATTTGAGTTTGACCAAATTTTTGCAATGGTACTCATTACTAATTAACTATCTTTAGATTAACGAATTGTTCTCCATCTATGGTCTAGCTGATAGTCATTATATTAAATACAGTCTTTTGATTTAACTTCTGTCACAGGAGGTGGATGACTTTAATCCATCTTATTTTAATGTCCAATAAATGCAACTTCTACTTTTGTTGCTTTGTCCATGCTTTAATTTTCCTGTTATCATTGGACAAAGAGTCTGTATTTTGTCTTCTTTCTTGTCTCTGTTTCTTTTCTTGTATTAGTTTCTTCCACCCCCCAGTATAATTTAGTTTTTCATTTGACAAGCTTTTTTATACATATCATTTTTCAATGTACTTCTACAGACTTGCTCTTGGTTCCTGAGTTTAAGTGTTTCAAGTTATAGTTGCTTCTGGTGCTTCTGTGTTGAAAGAAGCAGTGCCTAGACATCTTAAGTCTTACTTTATCTATCATCTCCTTCTGTACAAGGAGTGGAATTCATGTTTTAAAAGCTATATTGGCTTAAGATGGTTTACTTTGTAGTTTTCAAAGACTTGACTTAGCTTATAGTACTGCTTAACATAACTAGAGCTTGACTGAATCATGATTTTTATTCCTTAGTATTAGCATTTGTTTGTTATATATTTGTTGAAGTTTCTTGTTACATTTATCTCAGTTTTTTTGTTCTTGTATAACAGCAGAAACAGCGCAGATATTGCCAATTAGTTAAGAAGCTTACATTCTGGCTGGTGCAAAGCATCTTAGTGTCTGGAGTGTTTTCTTGGCTTAAAAAATGTATCCATGTGAGCTTTTTCCTTTTTCTTTACTTTCTGACTGAGTATATGGAATAATACAGGATTTCTGAAAACATTGTGGAGAACTTCTAAAGTTTCAGTTGTTAAAAATTAAAAAAACCCAAAACAACCAACCAAACAAAAAAAACCCCAACCCCCCCAAAAAAAACCCAAAACAAAACAACCCCCCTGTCAGCTGAGTCTCTTGTTGAATCTCAAAGAAACTTTCAAAGAATTGCCCCTTTTCAAAATACTTGTCATCTTCCAGCGTGTTCCACAAGACAGTGCATCTTTAAAAACAAATTTTAAAAGCTGTTTGAAATTCAGTCGTTGGATATCACTTCACTGGCTTATGGTTTTTCATGCTTGAACATGTTCTAGGTACAGCTGGCCTCAAGGCTGCTGTTCTTAGCTGTCACTGTCTTCCTTTTCCCTGACGGAAGTTAACTGAAAGAGCTGGTGTAACTGTTAAGTGAAATCATGGAGACTTTAATTTGGCTAGAATCAGGTTAAAAACAAACAAAACAACCCAGACCAAAAAATCCTAGATCCTACTAAGGGTTCAACACAGAGTTTTTTGACAGAGCTAGGTATGCCCAGCTATTCTGGCAGTCCAGAAGAGCAGAAACTTCTAGCAGTGGGATATAACAAGCTAATTCCTTTTTAGGTAATGGTTGAAGTGATAACTGTTTTACAAGGGGGTAGTTTAGCATTGAATTTTCTCTTGTTGAATGATACGTTTTGTTTCTTACTATTTCTTTTAAATGATCCCCCCCTCCTCCCCAGTAAAGCTTACTATTAATCCTAAACAACTTTCAGGAGTGATCTGCAAATTTGTATTACGTAGAAAGTTTAAAAGGTTTGTTATTCTTTGTTCCTTATGGCCTAAGTAATAGGGTATTTCACTGAACCTTTTCAAAATTAATTTTTGGTCCTATAAGGTTAGATGTATTAATTCTATAGAAAATTAATTCCTATTTAGTGTTTTCTACACTTCTGAGAGGGACAAGTTATTATGTAACCTTGGCTGGCCGCTAGGCATCCACCCAGCTGCGCTCTCACACCCCCCGCTCAGCAGAGCGGAGGAGAAAATAAGATGAAATCAAGATGATACCGGGAGATCACTATGATGGTGAGATGGTGAGAAACAAAGACAAAACTAAAGATACCTTCTTCCCCACCCCCCTTCTTCCCAGGCTCAACTTCACTCCTCCATTTCCAGCTCTTCTACCTTCCCCCTTCCCTGTCGAGCAGTGCAGGGGAGATAAGAGGGGTTGTAGGCAGTTCATAACCCTTCATCTCTCCCACTCCTTCCTCACGCTTTTTTCCCCTGTTACAACATGGGTCCTAACCAGGGACTGCAGTCTTTCACAAATGTCTCCAATGAGACTCCTTCCCATGGGCTGCAGTTCTTCAAGAACTGCTCCAGCATGGGCCCTTCTCATGAGGTGCAGTCCTTCAGGCACAGACTGCTTCAGCGTGGGTCCCCTGTGGGGTCACAGGTTGTGCCAACAAACCTGCTCCAGCGTGGGCTCTTCTCCACAGCCTGCAGTGTGGATATCTGCTCTGACGTGGTCCTCCATGGGCTGCAGGAGGACAGCCTGCATCACTGTGCTTTTTCTCTGTGGGCTGCAGGGGAGTCTACAACAGTGCCTGGAGTACCTCTTTTCTGTCCTTCTTCACTGACCTTGGTGTCTGCAGGGTTGTTTCGCTCACATTTTTCTCACTTCTTTTTATCATAGCTGCTGTGCAGCATTTTTTACCATCTCTTAAATATGTTATCACAGAGGTGCCACCAGTGTCACCGATGGGCTCAACTTTGGCCAGGGGTGAGTCTGGTTTGGAGCTGGCTGGAACTGGCTCTGTCTGCCATGGGGGCAGCCCGTGGTTTCTTCCCACAGAGATCATCCCTGCAGCCTCTCCTGCTACCAAAACCTTGCCATGTAAACACAATACAGATGTTGAATTTCAAACCCAGACCTTGGATGCCCCTCAAGCTTAAAAGCTTGGTTGCATGTCAGTTGGACATAATCAGCTGGACAGTTCAACTTGACCATAATATATGAGTTTCAGTCTTTGAATTATTTCAAAAGGTGCTCCAAACAGGACTGTATCACCATGTTCTAATCAAGTTTCCACTGCAGTTGATCTGATCTGACAGCTATCCGCAACTGGAAAGGAGTTTTGTTCCCCAGTTCCCTTAGTTCCTGTTCCTTCCCTTGAGTTAGCTTTGATGCTTGTCGTGTGCTTTTCAGAAACAATTAGGCTTGTTTCTCTGAGTTGGTGAGTTTAGTTGGTCTAGCAAAGCATCTGATGCTTTTACACATTGTCGGATTCAGGGGAGCAAGACTCCCTTCTGGTGTGATGAACTGTTAAAAGTAATTTAGCTGTGATATATAACATCATCCCATCTGAAAGTTAGAATGGAATACCTATGTCAAACAGCAAGCAGAGTGAACTTGGTTATGTCTTCTGTGTGTTTTTTGAGGACTCCTAGACTTACTGTCATGACAGTGCATTAAGAAATATAAATAAAGGTGGTATCGTATTTTCCTTGGAGTATTAGAAAAAGTTACTTCAATGAGTTTTGTTCTGTCCCAGCTTTCTCTATCTGTTTTTACAATTGCAAGTACATAGCACTCAGTTCAACTGTTGTGTGTATGTAGGTACAGAGAAGATGACAGAAACTGAGTTGGCTTTTGTGTGGCTATTGAAGTGCATTGCATATCATGCCTGTTGAATGATGTCTGATTATGTTCATTCTTCTCATATTTTCCCATTTCCTAAAATAAAGATGCATTATGCTGTATGTGTTCTTGACAAAAATGACTGAAATGTCAAAGTTAACTTTTTGTTTTGTAAAAGATTAGTAAAGATGAGCAAAATCTGTTGTTAATGTGAGATGTGGACCAAAGAGTACAAAACGTGTTGGGATATTTTCTGGGGGAGGGTGCATGACTGTATTTCATGTTCCAGTTCTCCTTCAGTGTAGAATGACCTTGGCTTAGGCCAGGAGGACTCAATTACGGCAGGTTATACCATCCTGTTATGAAACATGCTTCTAGCCCATCTCTTCTTGTGCATTCTGGTTGTTTTTTTTTTTTTTTTTTTTTTTTAATTTCTGATGTTATAGCTCTTAGAAGTTTGAAGTGTACATAGATCCTGTGTGTACAGGAGGTCAGTAGGAAGAAAGTGCCTGACTTGGAATTCACAGTTCAGGAAAGTCATGACTATGAGGAAGTGTTTCAAAGTTTTAAATAAATAAATAAAAATATCAAGGCAATGGCAAGGAAGTTTTATTTCGTTTGTTACATTCTTGACTTGTAACTGTCCTGGTACAGCCTTTTCCTAAAATTCTAATGATTTCTAATTATCCTAACACATGCTGTCTAGTTTTTTTTCCACTGTCTTTTGTATTAATTGCTTTTAAGTAAAGCTTTTAATTCAGCTTTCTTCTCTACATTAGTGGAACTTTGCATAACTTAGGATGGATTAGGTGGCAGTCTGCACTTGCATCAGTTTAAAGGGACTGGGAATCATAAAATCGTAGAATTGTTGAGGTTGGAAAAGACCTTTAAGATTGAGTCCAACCATCAACCCAGCACTACCCTGCCCACTAAACCATGTCCTGAAGTGCCATGCCTACATGTTTTTTGAACACCTCCAGAGATGGTGTCTCCACCACTTCCCTGGGCAGCCTGTTCCAGTGCCTGACAACCCTTTCAGTAAAGAAATTTTTTTCTAATATCCAATCTAAACCTCCCCTGGTGCAACTTGAGGCCATTTCCTCTCATCCTGTCACTAGTCACCTGACAGAAGAGACCAGCACCCACCTCACTACAAGCTCCTTTCAGGTGGTTGTAGAGAGCGATAAAGTCTCCCCTCAGCCTCCTTTTCTCCAGACTGAACAACCCCAGTTCCCTCAGCCGCCCCTCATAAGACTTGTGCTCCAGACCCTTCACCAGCTTGGTTGCCCTTCTCTGGACACGCTCCAGCACCTCCATGTCTTTCCTGCAGTGAGGGGCCCAAAACTGAACACAGGACTCGAGGTGCGGCCTCACCAGTGCCCAGTACAGGGGGACGATCACTGCCCTGCTCCTGCTGGCCACACCATTTCTGATACAGGCCAGGATGCCGTTGGCCTTCTTGGCGACCTGGGCACACTGCTGGCTCATATCCAGCTGGCTGTCGACCAGCACCCCCAGGTCTTTCTCTGCCGGGCAGCTTTCCAGCCGCTCTTCCCCAAGCCTGTAGCGCCGCATGGGGTTGTTGTGACCCAAGTGCAGGACCTGGCACTTGGCCTTGTTGAACCTCATACAATTGGTCTCGGCCCATCGATCCAGCCTGTCCAAATCCCTCTGTAGAGCCTTCCTACCCTCCAGCAGATCAACACTCCCACCCAACGTGGTGACGCCAGCAAACTTACTGAGGGTGCACTTGATCCCATCATCTAGATAATTGATAAAGATATTAAAGAGAACTGGCCCCCAAATTGAGCCCTGGGGAAACCAAGTAACTGAGTTGTTTTCATAGTTGGAATTTAGGAAGAAGATACCATTGCTTATCTGCAGTCTTTGGCTTAAAAGCTTGGCTTTATGGCATAGAGGAAAGGCTTCCATTTGGTCTGCTCTGTTCCTGTCCCTACTTCATTCTCTATTTGCTGTGGCAGTATTGACAAATTAACATTAGTCATGAGTAACACTTGAACAGCGCTGCTGTTTAGACTTTTGGGGAAATTGTGTTCTGTTTAATTGTTTGGAAAACACAAAGTCCATTTAAGGTGTCTGTTCTCAGAGAGTCTAAAAATCCAGGCTGGCTAGGATTTATTATTACCAAGTGGTGGAAGCAGTTCAGCCAACAAGACAAGAAGATTCTTGGTTGCATCTCTAAGTGTGAAGATCAAATACATTCAGGAATGAGGAGTTTTAGCTTTCTTCTGTTATGTACTTCTTGAAAGTTTTATTCTAGTATAGGACAATCTACCTGAATATCAAACCCATTGCCATCTGCCAGAATATAGATTACTGAAAACAATCAAACTTTGTCCATTTTTTTCTTTGTTTGTATGGGTTTTGTGACTATATTTCTAGTTGGATTTTGTTTGTAAAAGTGAGACAGATAAGGTAAACATAAACTAGCTAAACAACATTGACCTCTTAATTTCTTTCCACAGTTTTAAAGTTGTGAAATCATGGCTCATTCAAAGACGAGAGCCAACGATGGAAAAATCACATATCCTCCAGGAGTCAAAGAAATCTCTGATAAAATATCTAAAGAAGAGATGGTGAGAAGGCTAAAGGTTAGTAAGCAAGTAATTGTTTGCAGATTGAAGTTTCTTGCATACAGCGTTCAATGATCCTATTATTATATTTTCTATCTGAAACGATTGGGGGGGGGGGCCTTTGCCTTTTCTGTGCTCAGAAGGAGGAACTTGTTGGCTATTGTGTCTTCTGTTCTACCACTTTCTTGAAGTGACTGGTCCACAAATGTTTAAATGAGTTAAAAAGTCACAAATGGAAATAAGCTATATTAATTTTAAATACTACTTAAATTGTATTTCAGCTCCAACAGTAAGTCAGTACTTTTAGAGAAGAAAATACTGGAAAACATGAAGAGAGAGTCATAATTTTGGAAATCATATGGGTGCCTCAGAATACATTCCTTTTATGCATTTGTGCTCTTTGGGTTGACTGTAAAACCCTTTATTCTCATTATTTTATCCTCTATTGTAATGAAAGTAGTCTTTGATTATACTACGTATTTCTGTCTCCTGAATTTCTTGACCACTTTATCTGGCCTAACTCTACAGAAAGGTTGGAGAGATTTGGGGGATAATTATGTTACTAACGTTCTTTGTCTACCCATGTACTCTCACAAAAAGGCAGGCTTTTTAGTATTTTGCAGAAGGAGTGCCTGCAACTTGGGCTTGCCCTGTGAAACAGGAGGGAACAGATGTGGGAGAGGAACCTTAAGTATTCTAACAGCTGGAAGAGCTCAATTTGGAGTTTGTTTTCTGAAGAAGTAGTTTTAAGTCAGTTGGAACTACTGCTAAATGAACAAAACCCAACAAAACCCCAAAACACAAGGATTCCTTCTCCCCTCCCCCCAGTAACCTGTCTGTGCTTTGGGAATTGGGCTGATAGACTTTAGTCAGTGCACTGCATTCCAATATGTTGAATAGAAGACATTTATAACTTTAGGTATGAGTGACTCCTAAGAGAAGATATTATTTGTTAGCACTTGTATATTTTTTTCAGCTTGTGAAAATGCACACAGTTCTTACTGATACTTTTTTCTCCTATAGCTTCATTTTTGGCCTTGAATGTCCAGTCCCTTCTATTCTGTCACCTTGATCTGTCTTGCAGGACAAGCGTACTTTGCAGGATGTCCTGTATTTCCTGTCAGCTCTTTATTCTGGCTCTGCATTCATTGGTACACAGGCAGCGGGAAAACCACACAGTGTTTCTTTTAGGAAGGATTGGATGATCTAGGCTACAGCACAAGTGTATAGACCTACAGCACAAACACAGTTTCAGGTGCTAAAGAGCAGTAGTTGGTAAATAAAAGTGAACTATTAGCCTCTTCATTTCCCTGACTGCCGAATTCATGTAAGTATTAGGAAAGAAGCATTTTTTGGTGAAATTTATTTAATTTACACAAGCAGATAGTCTGCTGTTTGTTAATGACAATATATTTATACAAATACAAGTTATTGGGAAAACTGAGAATAAAATGAAAAATATGCACAGTTAATTTATATATTAGCATACTATACCTCACAAATTTTATGTATTTCTGATCCACACCATTTCTAAGTTATAGCAGATTTGGAAAGGAGATAGAAACTAAATGGTTGGATTTATGAACTAGCACTGAAGACAGAAAGAAGCTGATAAACATTTGAAGAAGTTGATAAACATTTGGAAATGATGAATAGTATGAGAACAGCATTTTTTCCACAGTTTGTCTTAATACACAAGGACAGGGGCATCATCTAATGAAATATATTAATTTTAGACCAGCAGTCTAATAAAATATTTTTCCATAAGTTACATAACTCAGTTCCAAAGCTTATTACTGTAGAAGGATGTAGGAAAAATGGAATGGGTTGAAAAATACAGGCAATATTTGGAAGGTGAAGCTCCAGGAGTATTAATCATGGTGGTCTGGGTGCGATTTCAGATTCGGGAATCCTCTAACCTGTTGCTTTGCGGGAAGCTAGAAAGGTATGCTAGGAGAACTAGCTTGTTTTTCTTTGTTTTTCCTTAAACACTGTGACAGATTGCTCTGGAGACAAGATAACTGATTTTTGTTCTTCTGAGCAGTATGGAAGTTCATGTTGTCTACTCTGGAAACAAACCTTCAGTTTCTCTTCCATGACAGAAACCATACTTGGTGCAGTAACTCTTGTGACACCTGAGTATTTATTCACTAGCTTGTTAATTATATAAATCTAAATACTTTCTATAGAAGTGAAAACAGTTCTGTGTTTAAAATTACTTTAATAGTGTGTAAGGGCACCAGTGCACTTCAAATGGTTCATCCTGTGTCTAGCTGGGGAGGACTTTATTTTTCTCTCAACGGAAATTGTATGTGTGCATAAGCTACTAATCTTTGCCTTTTAGTAAAGGATTCTAATATCCTTGAAAACTTTACAGCTGCTGAGATCCTAATTATGCAAAAGTCCTCTTTTTTTTTTTTTTAAAGGTAGGATTTGTTGCTACCTGACCAATTATAGTACACTTTTTGGAGGGGGAAATAAATAAATAAAACAAACTATAGCAAAGTAAAATAATTTTGTAGTGCTTTAGGGTTTTGGTGGCTGTTTTTGAGGAACTTCACCGACATCATTATTCTTGAAAAATATCTCTTCTTGTACTGGTGTAATAGATGGGAGTTTTGCCTTCAATTCTCAGGATTGTGTAATTAAGTCTTTATTACCATTTTGTTAATTTTAACAAGAGCTGAACTCCTTACAATAATTCTTCCTCTGTGATTGAAGTAAGAAGTTGGAGAAAAGCATAATTGCTTTGTTTTGTCAATAGGTTTTTCTCCTCCAAACATTTTTTTCTCACCAACTAGCAGTTACTAATCATGGCTTTTCTCACTTTTGTTCCATTTAGGGTGTTAAATACTTGGTGTCCCAGGCTTCTTTTCTTTTTCTTCCGTAACTTTAGTATACTGGTTCCTAACAGCAATAATGGGCATTTTAGTCCTGTTGGATAACATGCATGCTGCTAGGCTGCACTGGATTTATATCAGCTTCTGCTGAAAATGTGTGCTCTGCTTCTGGGCAGCACAGGGTATAAACTTGTCCTCAGAGCAGTAGTAGAGAAAAACCTGAAATTGAAAGAGAATAGAGGGAAAATAAATTTTAACCTTAAATACTTTAGGGAGAAATACATATTTTGAATAAAGTCTTGGTGTTTTCTGATTTTTCAGTGAATGGCTGTAACAGTGAATGCTGTTGTATTTTTTGAATTGGCCAATTTGATTATATGGTTTCTTAAAAAGATACGTTAAGTGCTACAGCTAGACTTTCCGTAACCCTGCTGAGACTGTGTGTTGGGACAATTGGTAGAGGACTTGACTAGGTCCTTCCTGTACCCTGAAAAATAAGATACTGGTTACTCAAATAAGTACTACTGCATTGCTAATAAGGCTTCTGATAGAAGTTGCACAAAACCAGAAGAGGAACTTTCAGTAAGGACCCTGTTACAAAGAATACTTCATTTTATGTACTGATGTCTGTCTTTTTTTTTTTTTAGATGGTTGTGAAAACTTTCATGGATATGGACCAGGACTCTGAAGAAGAAAAGGAGCTCTACCTAAATCTTGCTTTACACCTTGCTTCAGATTTTTTCCTCAAACATCCTGATAAGGATGTACGTTTGTTGGTAGCATGTTGTCTTGCTGATATTTTCAGAATTTATGCCCCTGAAGCTCCATACACTTCACCGGATAAACTAAAGGTAAATTGAATTAATCTTTTTTTCCACACCAGGTTTTTAAACTGAATGATTGATATAATTGATTATAACTCTTTTTTTCCTCCCCCTTTATTTCTGGTTCAGCCTAAGCAATCCAAGGTTCTCACTTGATTCTGGGATAGGGTTGTTTGATCAGGTCAAATGTTCATCAGAAAGTGATATATAGTACATCTTTCAATGACTTGTAGAGTTCTGGATTTATATTGAAAATATTTTATTGAACTGTCATTGGGGTTTGCAGATAGTGGTCTGTTACTTTAGAAATCTTGATATGTCTATAGCTTTTATCATAATCTCTTGCAAGATAGCTAATTCCTTCAATTGGGAAAATACCCCTGCTGTGCCAGGTAAACTACCAAGAGATGATTACTGTATTTCTATAGTTAAAAGCTCTATTGAAACAAAAAGCATTTTTTTACAGAGGATAATTTCTGATGTGAATTGGAAGATTCTGCAATTACAAACATCACTGATCCCACTAGATGGAGATGGTTGATAGAGAAATGCCAGGTTTGAAAAGGCAGTACAGTTCTACCCTATTTGTTTTAGAAAAAATAAATTTTAGATTGTTTTGTGTTTTTCACTTTTTGTTTTTTTAAATAGAAATCTAACTTTCTTTCCAGCTCTCAAAATCAAACTACTTCCCTTACACAGTCTGAATCTAGTGATGAACTGAGTCTTGTCAAAAATCTTGCAGGGGAAAATAACACTGAAAAATGTGTACTTTTTTGTCTCCCTGATATGGGGGGTGGGAGGGGCTCTTTTGATTTTGTTGTTGTTGTTTTTGTGTTTGGGTTTCTTTTTTTCTTTTTTTCAACTATCTGAGCGTGTTCTGTAGTGAAGGCCGTGGCTCTGATGCTTACTGAAGCCATTATATGGTTAACTGGTATCAAGACAACAATCCACAAAAAATATCAATGTTCTTCCTAAAGTTGAAGTATAAGCACTTTTGGTTTTAGAGTCTGCGTTCTAATGTAGACTTGCTTTATGGAGTTTGATGTGATGTGATAACATATTGTCCAATTTGTGAAAGTGTTGCATTTTCTTAGCTGTAGCCAAAGTTTATTTTATCCTGTGTTTTGTATTTGTAAATGCATGTTCAAAAAGTATATTCTGTATGCTCAAAAAAGGGAAGAACTTTGGGTTGTATTACACTAATTATAAATTAGTAAGTACTTCTGAGTTTAGTCTGTCTTGCTTGCATTAAAACAGGAATAGGAAAAAAAAATTAGGAGTAAATTATGACTTTTCCAAATGATGCCATTATTATTTGTGAAGCATTCAGATGATAGGCATATTGTACATGTATGCTATTCATTAGTGTATGTATTCATATACAGTACAGTATATGTTGAGTACTTTATAAAGGTTAAGACAATTAGTTTTGGTCTCATTGGGGTCTTTGAATCACATTCAGTAAATAAGTGTTATGTACTGAGCTGCAGGATAAAAAGTAAAGATATTTTGTTAAATGAACTGATTGAGATTCATCTAACGATAAGTACACCTAGGGCATGAGGTCTAAGATGAAGTAGTTTTTATATTTGGCATTGGTCATTCTCCCGCTTGGTCATGCTTGCTTTCTTCTTTAATTGCATCTTATCCTTCACGGAGAATCAGTTTGTATGTCTTCTAAACCTCACAGCACCTTCTGGTGTACCAGTTTTTCAGATGATGGAACTCATTTTGGGTGGGCTTATGGCCTGCTAGTGGTTCAGGAAGTAGTTTTTAAGCGGGGGATTCTTCAGACTGGCTTTTGCCTGTGGACTGAATGTTCTTTAGTGGTTGGAGTCTATTAGGTGTGTCCTTTGAACTGTGTCTTTTGGTTTAATTTCAACTAAAGAGTCTAGTTCGTGTGTTCTGTAACTGATCTGAAGAGTGAACCAAACAGTTATTTTTATGGTCATCCTTGCTTAACACTCCAAAGGCACATTCTTGATCCAAATGCAAACATTAATGTAGCTGTATCTCTGAACAATGTGCTTGCTGCGCTTTATTGCAAGAGACGATGATGTCACCTGTAATCTAATTCGTTTTTACCTAGAACCCCATTAAGTGCTCAGCTGAATGATTAAGGCTGGATTTTGTGGCTGTAGCGTTAGAAAAAAAAGAACCCCATTCTCATCTTTTGTCCATCTCATTATTCTGGGGGTCGAGGGGGGAATGGTCCTTTGAAAATGTTCTAGAAAAGCTTTTTAGACTATGTCTAGGATAGTTTTTTTCGGGGTTAACTGTAAGGCTTTCTTGTATTTTTTTATGGCAACCTTATACCTTTTGGAATTTGTTTGATTTATATCTAGATTGTTAGTTGAAATATTATAGATACAGTTGAGGTTGTGAATGCTGTTTCTGCTGATGTGTACTTTTGAATATTTCGATTTAATATAGTAGTTACGAATTTCCAGCTGTTAATTATCTGAATGTAAAAAGCATTTTAAAAAGACACCTTCCTGTGTGCTTCCATTCCTTATAACCTGCTTGAATTTATTCTGTGTGAGACTTTCTGAAGAACTCTTCTGGTGCTGAAATTTGATAAAGGAAGCAGGAGAAACTTGGTTTATTGGTCTTTGCAAGAGAAATGTTCTGTATCAGTAGCATGATGACTGAGAAATGCACAAAAAATACAGTGTAAATATATAATAATATTTTTAGGAAAGCTGCAATTGCCTACTGCTTTTTCCCCCCCCTTCTGTTGAAACCTACTACAGCATAAAGTAAAAAATGTGAAATTAATTGTCCTGAATAATATTTTGACTTCTGCAGCATGTCAGCCAGTTGCAGCTGTTTGTCAAGTTGAGTGTTTTTCTTTGGAAAAGAAAAACTTTTGCTTCCTTCAAAAAAAGGTTACTTTCTCAACCCTTCAAAGAAACATGAAGCATTTGAAAATGACTCCTTGACATTCTCCATGATGTTTTTGTAGATCATCTTCTTTTGGACAGTGAAATAATGTGCCTGTCGTTGCTGCATATTTTGTAGTGATGAATAATACTAGTAATTTAAAAAGTAAATATTTTAATTTTGGAAGTTTCATTGCAGTTGATTAACTAACTATCACTTCTTTCTTTTCAGGATATATTTATGTTCATAACAAGGCAACTTAAAGGTTTAGAGGATACAAAAAGCCCCCAGTTTAATCGATATTTTTATTTGCTTGAGGTAAGCTTCATAACTTATTTCATAATAACTGTTAAATGTAATTTTTCAACTTAATCTTATATTAACTACTTTTATTTTCTCCTGTTCAACACAGAACATTGCTTGGGTCAAGTCTTATAACATATGCTTTGAATTAGAAGATAGCAATGAGATTTTTACACAGTTGTACAGAACACTGTTTTCAGTAATAAAGTAAGTATTGTCACCCCCAATTATAATATATTATTGCATGGTTGAGGTCAGATGTTTCTAACCTAGGTGTTCAGTCTTATTGTGTGACTTTTAACATTAACAAGCTTAGTTTTGTAATTCAGTTTAACTGAAGGTAGCAGTATAAATATAACAAGCTTCAGTTTTGCCTGTTTTAATTAAACAAGACACACTGCAAATCATCTTTTTTTTCCTACAAAACTTACTTTGATGTTTTTTACTGCATTTATTTTATTCTGTTCTTGAAATTGAATGGTGCAATATGCAATTCAAAGGAACTTTGAGGATTATTGCTGTAAAAACGTGAGTCAGAAAATAGTGGACACTGGAAGGTACTGCTAGAGATAGTCTAGTTTGCCCCCCTTGCTCAAACCAGGTCAGCTAGAGCAGATTGCCCAGGACTGTAGCCACTTGGGTTTTGAGCATCTCCAAGGATGGAGACTCTGTGGCCTCTCTGGGCAACTTTCTAGTGCTCTATCACCCTTACATTTAAGAAGTTTCTCTTTCTTACGTTTGAATGGTATGTCCTGTATTTCACCTTGTGTCCGTCGCCTCTTGTCCTGTCACTGGACACCACTGCGAAGAGTCTCACCCTGTCGTCTTTATTCCCAACATCAGGTATTTAAACATAATGATAAGTTCCTCCCTAAGGAATGTCTTCTCAAGGCTAAAAAAAGCTGTCAGCTCTCACAGCCACTCCTTCTATGAGAGCTGTTCCAGTCCCTTAATCATCTTGGTGGCCCTTTGCTGGACTGACTTCAAGGTGTCCCTGTCTCTCTTGCACTGGGAAGCCCAGAACTGGACACAGCACTCCAGATGAAGTCTTGCTAGTGTTGAGTAGAGGGGAGGGATGGTCTAATACACTATCTTTTCATGGTAGGGACAGATACAGTCCTCTTACTCTTTTACTACAGTGGTAAGTGAAGAGGGCATAAGATTCAGTAACATTTTGGAAAGTGATATATGCAGCTAAAAAACTTAAGTATTTTGACTTCTAAGAAAACTTGTGATTTGATTATTATATTCCTGTTTGGCGTCACCATAGGGAGTACTCTGAATGGAAGTTGTGCTTTACATGAATAGTACACTAAGAATTCTTGTTTTTAATTTCAGCAACGGTCATAACCAAAAAGTACACATGCACATGGTTGATCTAATGAGCTCTATCATTTGTGAGGGAGATACTGTGTCACAGGAACTTTTGGATACAGTGTTAGTTAATCTAGTGCCAGCACATAAGGTAAGACTTAATAGTGGCTTAATTTTTTTTTTTTTAATCCTGTTTTATTGGATGTATGTATTGAGATGTTTGGATTTCATTGAGAATAGCTGTAGCAAATGTGTTCCTATTACTTGAATCTTTATTAGCAAACAAATAATTTTTAATAGCCAGAACATTCAGTAGAGTTTCATTGCTTTGATTCACTTGCCATAAACCAAAGTATCAGTGGTCATAGTAATCTAAAAGCTCTAATGTCATACGGATTTATATATAGGCTTTTTGTATACAGTCAATACCAGTAGAACTTAATATAAAAGAGACATATATCCTTTGGAAAGTTTTTAATTAGTGTAATGCTGTATCAATAGTTCAAACTAATGTGCTGCCCTAAGTGGGAGGTAAAAAGTTGCTATGTCTGCTGATTTGTAGGTGGCTCTGTTCTATTTCAGAAATGTTGACTTGGTGTTATTGAAAGCACATTGGTGTGTTTCTGATGCAGCCATAGAACTAACTATGTTCAGAAGTCGTGGTGCCTGAAGAGCCCAAGTGATGGCTGTCTTTCCTCAATGAATAATGCTTTGTCAAAAACAAAAAGTGTCCTACAGATGAACTGGGGAAAAACTTCCGGCTGTGTATGTGTTGTGACACTTAAATGTTTAAAAAGCAAGGAAGTCTGACTTCTTTGTTCAGAAAACTACCAAGGTCCTACTGGAATTTCTTGGGCTACAGTGTAGAAGACGACTTGTAAGTTGTGTATAACAAAAAATTGTTGGGAAATTATCTAGGAAATGTATACTTGGCTGGATTTTTGGACAGTTCCAGCTGTCATCTGACAGCTTTTTTTTTTTTTCTTTAGTGTGTTCTGGAAAGGGCTAACTTTACTTACGTTTCTTAGAAACTGCAGTAAGGTTAAATGGGTATTAATTAACTGAGAGACTCTGCACCTTTGGAATGCTTTTTTGAAACAGTGGTGTACATGAAGAAACTCAGTAGACTTTTCATAAGGCACTCTCTGAAGAGCATAGCAAGTAGCACAACATAGTGTGCCTTACCGCAAGACATCAATTTCAGTAAATAAAGAGCACATAAATTATTTTTCTATTGACAGTGAAAGACTAAATGCTTAGTATAGATCACTCCTTCACCCCCACCCCCCTTCCCCCAAAATGTTTTAGCTGTGTCCTTCAAGGAATCTAGTACTTTTGTGCCAGGACCAGACTGAAATTTGTGTGGCTAAAATTCAGATTTACGAAGTAAAGCCTTGGAATACAAGAAACAAAAGCAAGACTATGCAAAATACTTTAGTTTGTATTTTCTCAGTTGTTAAGCATCTGTTGTTTTATCGTGTCACCTGTGTTCAACTTGATGTGACTACTGTTTTTATGATTCGTGTTTAATAAATTGATTCTGAATTTAAGAACTTGCATCCTGTTAGATGTTAGAGTACGCACGAGCTTGCTTAAGTAGTACAGCGGGTGTCAGATAAGTCAATAAAACAGTAAACTTAACTTGTCTGACCATGTGCTCAACTCTCAATTTCTGTGATGTTTAATTTTTTTCTATTGTGGTTTCTCTTTTCTTTTTTTTTTATGAATTCTACTGAAATTCTCTTGATTGGATTATATTAAGAGAGAATTAAATAAATACTGAACTAAACCCAGTAAAAACGAGAAGCAAGGGAGAGGTAGCCAATATAGAAAGGCAAGAAAAATTAATAGTTTTCCTTTCCCTTTTAATTGTCTTTTTAGATTATAAAGCCTTTATGCCAGCACCTATAAACAATTTTGTGTTCGTGCAATGTGTTTGAAGGCAAACTGTATTTTACTTCCTTGAGTGTTTGCCAGAGTGTTCCATTTTCAGCTCAGGAGTACTGCAGGGAATCCCACGTTGCATATCCCACATGCTTTACATGCTTAACTTTTCAAAAAGTGATATTGACAGTTAAATTCCTGACTGTCTCTATTAGGAAATTGCTTAATAATTAGTGCTAACTATCTTGGCAACACTTAGCTGAGCTTTTTCTGTGTCAGCCATCCTTAAAAACCTGTTTTCCTCCCCCAGCAGAACTAGAGAATCTGTTAGAACTGTTTTGTCAAGTGCTCTTGGATACAAATTCCGCTGCTGTGCCATTGATAATAAGAATAAAATTGAAGACCCTTTTCAAATTCCAAGAAAATAGTGTGCTAAACTGTATGTGTTTTAAGAATATTTTGCTCTAGATACAGGCTTAACATTTGATTTTACCCCCTAAAGTTATAAAATTAAGGACTGGATTGATGCTAGCTAGTTCTCTGAGCTGTGTTAAATTTGGATATTGAGAGGCAACTGGAAAAAGTAACTGAAAAAAATCAGTGGGTATGCATTTCCATCACTGCCAACCCCATTGTAACAGTACAACTGATTTTTGGCTCTGTGGATGTATAGACAATGCTCTCCAGGACAGTTTACCACAAAAATGTCTGTGCCATGCTGTCAGAGAGGTTGCCACTGCTTCCTGTGTCTGCAGTAGAAGTTTGTCAAACATTCTAGGGAAGAACAGGTCTGAGAAATGAGTTGGCAAATCTGTTAATGTCTTCCAGAAGTGCAAAAAGCTTGAAATGCTAGCAATATATATGCAAAAATCATGGTGGGAATTGAGACAAAGGAGAGAACTAATGGTTGATGAAGATGGTTTGTCTTCAAATATTATTGCTGGAGGCCTCCTAAGCATAAAAAAAAAAAGTTCTCCTGTTTATTAACATTCTTTTCTGAAAGAAAACTGGAGGTTTTCGGGGGGGAAAGGTCTGCCTGCAGCATCCTGTAAGTCTGTTTTAGATGTTAAATGTAACTTCTCAATTATCTTGCAGAAGATCTGTGTTCTGCCTTTTCATGTGTGGTTCTTGGGTTTGTCCTTATTGATCAATACTTATTTCTTCTTTTTCCTTCAAAATGTAGTAATTACTAATGATTACTTTAAACAGTGTTGCCAGCTGATGGCTTAGTTTCTACCCAATTCAGGACTCTCAAAAGCTTATCCCCACTGGGTGCTTACATGCTTTTAGAGGCATCCTGATTAAGATTATTGTGCCCATCATGAAGGCTTTCTTAAATCATTAAAAGATCTTGAAATACGTGTAATTTTTTTTTTTAAATGTATAGAAAGATTGAAGAGAGGATAATGATAGAAGAGATTAGATAAACACAGAGAAGAAATTTGCTAAATTAGGTCTTACCTTTATAAAATTTCTCCTTCAGGCAGTTTAAAGTATCTTTGTGGCTATTAAATTAGTCGAAATATAGGTTTGATGTATTGTAAAAGATCTTTGAACCTATTTGGTAATGGCCTGGGTTGCTCCTGTTTCCATTTCAACTAAGGCAGTGCTGCTTTTTCTTGTTTCTGCTTTTATCCTGAAGCTGGAAATGGGAGAAGAAAACTTTATGTGCTTTTAAGACTTCTTTGGCATTGTTATTTTCAGAAAGTTCGGCCTCTGGACGTTTGAGGGCCCTGGCTATCAGCACAATTAAATCAAGTACATGAGGCATGAAAAAAATAGCTAACTTTCTGTAGTCAGTTGTCATCTGGACTATTTTTTCTCTTTGCAGCTTTTTTAGATAGAATGAAGTGTAATGTGAATATGTTACTCAGGGTTGCAAATATCTACTTCTAGCATTTATCTCGGCAAACATTAAGGTTTTAAAATTAACTGCTGTGTGAAAGATACAAGCTGAAACTGTAATTAATATGAATCAAAACAGATCTGCCTGTTGGAAGTCTGCTATGCTAGGTCTGCTGTTCGGACTTGTTTTATGTGTAAATCAGATCTTGCTCATGATCTAGAGTTCATTCTTACCCAGGTGAAAGTAGCTTGCTTTGTTTTGGTGGAGGTGCACTGTGGAAGTCAAGAAGGATCAGAGCAAGAATCACGAGTGGCATACATTCATTGTTACGGTTATTTGTGCCTTTTATTTCCTGAACAGTCACAACTCTAGCTAAATAACAGAAAACAAATGCTACAGGTGGAAATGCTTGTGCTGTGTTTTTTGGTTTTTTTGGGTGTTGTGTTTTTTTTGTTGTTTTTTTTTTTTTTTTTTTTTTTTGTGTGTGTGTGTCAACCATGAAGAGCAATCTAGCATGCAGAACCTTTTCTTTTCTGGCATGTGGAACGGCTGTACAATTTTATAAAGAGACTGCCAGTGTTGACCCTTGTATCTTGATTAGATAAGGGAAGAGGAAATTACAAGGATGTTAGTATCTTATGTAAGCATTCGAGTAACTTTCCAGAATTGGGATTTTTATTCACCTTCTGTAGTGGCTCTGAGTAAAACAGATACTTCAGGCATCAATCTTTGTAGTCTTTTGACTTGAGTTACCTAACTTAATTCTATCAGTAGGCAAGTCAAAGACTTTGTTTTATAATACCAGAAAATATTAATCTGTTGCCACTGCTGTCTAGAAGCCTATACTTCTATACACTTTTTGAAATTACAGACAATACACTCCATCTCTTTGCAAATCATCTCTTTTTCATCCAGATAGCTACCAAGAACCAAGCATATGTAGGCAAAGTAATACCCTGCGTGTGGCAATGCATCTTGTTTTTCATTATGCTAAAAGGAAATTTTCTTCTTTTTATGGATGAGATGTATTTAAAAAACAGCCACAAACTGCCCCTTTATACTGTTGTCTTATAAATAGAATATGCTGGGGTTTTTAAATTGCCAAGACTAATAAAAGTAGGGGGAACTATATTTTTACAGAGACTTTTAGCTATTAAAAGACTATATATTTTTTTTGTATTGAAGATTTTTTCCTTCATTCTTCTATGTGTTAATCAAGTCTGCAGGGCGTGTCACAAGGGATGAGTTGCATTTTATTCTGAAAATTTTTTTAAAATAATTGTGATATAGAAATTGGAGAAAGGACATGGCAACTAGAGGGTGGAGAATGTGTGCTGGGAGAGGAAGCAGACAATGATAGAGCAGATAACCCAATTAGACAAATGGAGGGATAGGAATGTTGGGGGGTGGGGCTTATTTTTTATATTAGAGTTTTGTATTCTTCACCGGTTTTTGCTCACAAACTAAAACCCTAGTTTTTGGGGGTTTGGGGTTTTTTTTGCTATCTCAGTCAAACAGACTGAGTGTCTTTGCAGGATACTATGGAGAAGCTGTGATGGTGGTTCACAGGTGGCTGCTTGATGCAAGAACAGAATCGTACTTTCTACCACAATCCTGTTCAGAGTCTTGCTTCTGTGGGGACTGTAAATGCCTTGATGTTGCTTTATATCACTTTCCTGTTTTTGGGGGAAGCTGATAAGGAGGAGCAGTAAAATGCAGAAACTGACTTCACTGAGTGTCAGACTTAAATGGGCAACTGAAAAGTAAGCCCTGATTTGCCAGGAAAGAGTTTTCTCAGTAATATCAGTGGAGACTACAAAGCTCTGTTTGGACTAGGTTTGTTTTACTGTATTATCTTTACTACTGAAAGTATAAAAAGAACAGGCTATTTCTTTAATGTATGTACCAGTACACAGTATCTTTAAATTATTGTATTTACTTTTAGGATTAATGCATGTGCTTAAAACTTCTCTGTTGGTTTTTTTTTTTTGGTTTGTTTTTTTTTTTTTTTCCCCCAGAATTTAAACAAGCAAGCTTATGATTTGGCAAAGGCTTTACTAAAGAGGACAGCGCAAGCAATTGAACCCTACATTACTAATGTAAGTGAAGACTGCAAACAAATATGGAAGTCAATACATTTTTTAACTGAGCTGTATTATAAAAAGAATGAATTGCATGTAGTCCAATAGGGCTGTAAAATAACTTCTTACAAACTCTCAGTTGTTCTTTGAGAGAATTGTTATATTAATGAAGCACTGTGTAACCTGTCCCTTTGAGTCTAATTCTTTACCATATAGAAACTACTAAGTCCTTAAAAATTTTGATTTCTGAAATGCAATGGATGGTTTACTTTTTGCTGTCTTGGGAGACCTTGCACTTCAATCTTTAATGTGACTGGAGGACCAAATGTACTTATATATATTGTTCTGATAAAAATATATAAACACATTGTTCCTGTGGTAAAGCTCTTTTTCTAGTGAGGAGATGAGACTATTTAGAAGCTAAGACAAGTGAAGATAGAGCAGAATTTTAATGCCATTGTCACAGGAAAAGAGGAGGAAACAGAATCTAAGAATAGCTAGTAAGGAAGAAAACCAACGAGTGGATTGAGGATTGTAGCCAAGTTGAGTGTATGCATCACAGACATTGTAAGAGAAGAGGGATGAGAGGAAGTAAAGATCAGACAGGAGTATGCTCTAAATTAAGTTGCACAATAGGGGAAAAAAAAATTACACATACACACACACCCCCTTTTTTTTTTTTTTTGAGTAGTTAAGAATTTAGCAGGTCTCATGGCAGCTATCCAAAGCCTCAGGACCTTGAAAACAATAGAAAATCTTCAACACTTTTTGTTGTTTTCAGACTTGTAACACTTATGGTACTTGGAAAGTGGGTGCCTTCTAAGATTTTAAAAAAATCTTCAGTGAAAACTTTTACTTCAAACCTGCTGTTGGGAAGGTATTGCTACATGGGGATGAGTTTTTAATGTTGTTTATCTGTAAAGTTAGATTACAAACTGGGTGATGTTTTGTGGGTTTTAAGGAAGTCTGTACAATAAGAATCTTCCTCGTATGGAAAATATGTATATGTAGTCTTCTGTTCTTGGTTTCCCATAAGTGGGAAATATTATGCTGTCTGGTTTCTTTGTTTTGAAAGTTACTTTCTTTCTTGAAATATACTAAAGACACAGTAGGAGTTAGTTTCCTAACTAGGAATATATACATTCCAGGCAACTCTGTATCCAGAAAAGGAAAACTTTTCTGCAAGACAGTACCAAGTCTTTAACTTCTAACAAAATACACTTATCTGTTATTTTCTAGTCATTACTAGAAACTGTTGACTTTTTCTATTGCATCACTTGTTGGGGTTCACTTTATAACCTTAAAAAGTGGTAGCTTTCATGGTTTTAGTTTCTTTACTGACATGATTAACCTTATCAGGTACAGAGGGTCATGATGTTCATCTGTCCCAAGTTTGGGAATAGGAAACTGAAGTATCAATTAAGTGTATTCTGTTGCATTAGTGGCAGGTGGAAACACTATAATTTGTTTAGCCACACTGGTGTATTGTTTTAACCCAAAGAGAAGAAAAATTTTTGCAATTATGTCCTCCCCCTTCCAAGTAGGGGGTAGTATGTTCCTCTTTAGCTGCTTCTTACCCATCTATTCTGAGAGGATATAGTTGAAAGTAGTGTAGAATTAATATTTCATATTAGAAAATATTTTCTTTAATGAGAAGTCTGAAGATTCCCTCAAACCTGTCAAGTTTACCAAGAAAGAATAATTGCTTTACAGCTGCATTATGCTGCTTGTAAATAAAAATTCTGGAACAGTCAGTTATTAATTCCTGCGCTTTTACTTACACCTCCTTAACCTGTCACCTGTGTAGTATAGTAATTAGCTAGTTGTTTCAGCCTTGTTTTGACTAAATGTTAGAATACTTTTAAAATTATTGTTCTCAGTAGTGAAATAACTGTAAATATAGTCACATTATAAAAAGATCTGATACACTGAAACTCCTCTAAAGTTATGTTTCTTAAATTATTTGTAGGCCTGCTGTAGTAAACTAAACATCACTTTTACTGTGTTTTCCTTTATGTGTAATACTGAATATGAAACGATGGTATTTTAACATGTCTACTACAGAATCCTGATCTATATGTGCCCCATCCCTTTTTTTTTTTATTAGTGGTGAAATAGATGTTGTAAGATTAAAAGGTGCATTTAGTGGTAGACAAGCAAAGGATTTAGAAGAATGTATATATACTCTTGTTACTGATGTATACTCTGTTTTATTTTCCAGTTCTTTAATCAGGTCCTCATGCTTGGTAAAACATCAATTAGTGACTTGTCAGAGCATGTGTTTGACTTGATTCTGGAGTTATACAATATTGACAGTCACCTCTTGCTTTCTGTTCTACCACAGCTTGAATTCAAACTTAAGGTAAACACTTCTTATCCTTTCTATATATTTGAAGCATGTGTGCTTTGACTGTTCATGTTTGTTTTTTTTTTTTTACGGTTCATCAAATTATTTGGCATATAAAACTAATACATGTAAAACATATCTTTGCATTGTTTAAAGGAAAACTCAGAAAAGCCCTCAAAAAGAGTAATTCAACTTCAAATGTATTGACCTACAGCGCATGTATGCCTATGTTTGGGTTTTGGTTGGTGGTTTTTTGGGCTTGTATCTTTCAAGCAATAACTTGATTTTTTGATGACTTGAGAGTCTGACCTGTTTTGTTCCTTGGTTTACTGTAGTATTTATTGTGAAGGGCTTTAATATATTCAAAGTACCTTGTGCTGCTAGCTGTGCAGAGAAACTACATCTGTTCGGAATAGTGAATTTTGGCAGGGAAAAGTTGGGACTCCATGTTAATGGTAACTGATGTACCGACCATTTTATCCAAATAAAAGCTCTGTGACAGGTGGAAACAGAGCATTGGACTCCATAAACATGTCTTGTACTCATTGCTGTAATGACTTTTATGATTTTTCAGGCTTATTTCTTGTGTCTGAAAGGGTAGCTGTAGCAATCTATTTTAATAGGTATTTTTCTTTTTGACTTCCTATCATTTCAGACTGTCTCCATCACTTGGAGAAATCCAGTATAACAGCTGCTACTCCCTTTATTCCGCACTACTTTTATTCTATTTATCATTCCACAGGGTTTCTGTGGAAGTGGGGAATTTGATTAGTTTTGTATTACTAGGTTTGAAAGTGATCTGTTACTAAACTTGAGGGCTAAAGTGCAGTGGGCCACTTTTAAATTTGCATGTATTTTTATTATGAAGGACACATTTTAGGTGTGTAGAACCTTTGGCCTGTTCTCATTGCAGTATTTATTATTTTAGTGGCTTGTTCATGCCTATTATTTTCTCACTAATGTTGCTAGGCAGGCACACTATACTCGGATGAGTTGTTTTTTAATGGTTTTATCTTTCCATTCACATTTCCAAAAGGAGGGTTCAATTTACTGTTTGCTGTCTGTGTCTTAAAAGTAGACCTTTTTCAGCCTTTAATTCCTGTTCTTACAGATGGCGAACAATTATCGTTGTCATTCCAATAAAAACAGTACTTCTGCAGCTGAAGCTGTTATTCAAGAGATTTAATCTTAACTGCTGCCACATCCTTTTTTTCATAGCCAGAATTGCAGTAACCTTTCCATCTTTAGGTCCATTTAAAACTTCAGGTTCTTGAATTGTCTTCCTCTTCCTTCATTGTCTCTCATATTCTGCTATTTCAGTATGAACTTCTATTTTTTTAAATCTTATTTTACCACTGGAATCAGCAAGTTTAGTAGCCCAAGACTGTCAACCTTTTTTCTTTTCCCCCGCCCCCTGGAACAACTTCTGTTCTCTGCCTTCAACTGGGTGATTTTGGCCCTAAGCGTTTCCATGTTTTCTTTGTACTCTTTAATTTACAACACATTTGTAAATAGTTGCATTTCTGTTCTTTGTTTAATATACTCTTTTTAGATGATGAACATGTATTTTGTTGCTTTTTGTCCCCTTGATCCTTAGTGTAGTTTTCTCCTTGTGGCCTGAACCCTTGAGGGTAAGGTGGTTCATGTCGAGATTCCAAGATCCAGTTTAACAATGTTTCCAATAGACATGTACATTCTGATATTTACATTCTTAATGCTCTTATTCCTTGATGACTTTGTGAACTCAGTACAGTTTGTAGCTATTCTGAGGGCATGGTGTGGCTTCTGTTTGAATCATCTTGTTGCTTTAGGTGTGTGGTTTTGATGCCTTAAGTTATAAGGACAAATAATATATGCCTGTTTTGTCCTACTGGCTGTCAACTGTGGCTTGACCCATCTTTTACAGAAAAAACCTAACCATCTATTTGGAATAGGATAATCCTGGTTTAAATCCTGAGACAGTGGAACAGGTTGCCTGGGGAAGTTGTGGATGCCCCATCCCTGGCAGTGTTCAAGGTCAGGTTGGATGGGGCTTTGAGCAACCTGACCTAGTTGAAGATGTCCCTGCCCATGGCAGGGGGTTGGACTAGGTGATCTTTAAAGGTCCCTTCCAACTCAAACCATTTTATGGCTCTAAATGAGTTGAGAGTTCTGTAAGATCTTTCTGTGGTTAAAAGGGTACTTTGAAGATGAATGTTCTGAAATACTAATGAAATATGGTCAGCCTATGTTTTTTTTCTGAGATCAACACAAGTTGGTTTTTTATGCAGACCTGCCAGCGATGATTAAATACTTTCTACTCCAACAATAGCTGTGGTTTTATTCTAAACAGCGGCAGCTAGTGTCAAGCATTTTTAATTCAGGTCCAGGTAAATAGCATGTTAGTGTGTTGAGAAGAGAGTGTGATTTCAGTGAAACTCCGAGTGCTTATGGTAGAAGGCAGCTGATGTTTTGCTACTTCGAATAAAAAGAAACTGGACAGCAGTATCCCTATTGGCTTGATGAAGCCTTGGATCAGGTGGGTGGTAAAGGAGAAAAATATGCTTGGCAGCCCATATTGAAATATGGGAGAGGGGAGGTGTGGTTTTGAATAAAGTTCAATGAAAGTTAATGGTAAAATAACCATGAACTTCAGTGAGCTCTGCATGTCATTCAGAGCTTGACTAGATAGATGATTTTGGCTTTTCTGGATTTCGTATGTAGTATTGTGTCTTTATCCATGCCCATAGTTTAAGAGCCTTGTCTTCTGAGCTCACTCACTGTGGACTCCTAGGTATTTAAGTAGAAGTTTGTGGAGTATACTTAGGTCAAATGCATAGTTTCACAGGGATGTCCAGTTTTTGTTCTAGGAGATTGTCTGATATGGCTCTTAAATATACAAGTGTAATAATAGAAGTCAAATACTAGGGGCAAATACTCAAGAATGCTTATGGGACTACCAGTGGGATAGTTACTCTGTTCCAAGTTCTCATATTACTGCTTTGCTGCTTAAGAGGTTTGTATTACTCTTAAAGCAGGTGATGTTGAAGGAAAGCTGTGGCTGTCTCACCTGTTGAGTTGTCAGTTTTGAGGAGTTAAGATGTGTTAGAATGAGGTCATCATGCATGCAAGTAGACATACGATCTGTGCTGTTCAAAGATAAATTGAGTAATTGCTCTCTGTGTTTTTGAAAATGTGCATTTTCTTTATAACTGGTTTCAAAAGCAGTGAGTAAAAAAAATAATTTAGTGCCAGATGAAGTAGACTCATGGTAGACTATCTGAGCAAGACACCAAATGTTCTGGCTCACTTTAAAGCTGATGCTTTAAAAAAAATATTTTCAGGTGCAAACTTGGTGAGTTCTGCATGAATTTGAACAGAACCCAGTATTTTTGATCATTTCAATGAAATTTAAAATAAATAAATCAATTTCTTAAAGTATTTTCTTATGTTTTGCTGTAGTTGGAGCCATATTTATCTAAAAGTTGTTCTTTTTAAATTCTTTTGACATTATCTAAAAAGTCTTTTTGCCAGTAGAGAATGATAAATGGTTACTTTCACACAGATGTTAAACAATTTTAATTTTTTTTTTTTTATTGGCCCTATCATTTAAAGGCTGAAGAACAATGAAGGTCAGCTCAATAGGGCACAGGACTTTAAAATAAATTGGGAAGTAACAATTAGACCTCCATGTAAGAAAAGAATGATATGACATAGGATTTTCAAAGGCAGATATTACAGAACTTGATGACTGACAACCTGAAAAAATTTTCTTCGCTATTTTGGGATGTCATTTGGCAACAAAGTGGGAAATTATTAGCCAAACAAGAGAAGACAGGAATTCCTGGAAGAATGATAATGTGGTTAAAGACTTTGAAGGAATGTCCTTGAGAAACTCCATCTGAATGTTCTAATGGTATGTGTATTTTGCTTCCTGTCACTGAGTGCTTTAAAGAGAAATGCAGTTTAGCTCGTTCATCCTTCCTTCCTTCCTTTTTTCTTGAGATGCATCAAGGAGACAGATGTTCCAGTGCTGGAGCCATGTGATTACTGACAAGTCTTGTTTGGTGAATGGAATGAGTCCATTTACACTGAGGGTAGCCTTTCCAGCTACGCTTCCTCCACCCAAAGCAAAATGCTTGTTCATGTCAATTAATTTGTAATAACATTGCGAGACTGAGATGTACACTGCCACCATGATGTCCTCTGAAGTAACTTGAAATACTGAGCTGAATATAAAAAGATATTGATGCTTATGGAGAAATATTTCTGTGCTGCATGCCTCTTTGGTTCTGTGTACGCATTCCTCCTATGATTCTTCCATTTTCTTGTGGTTGGTGCTGCTGGGAGTTTTTTCACTATACTTTATCCCAAGGGCAGTAGGTGCCAGAGACTTGAGTGTCACACCAGCCACCTTGCTATTATCTTAACATCATTCATTTCTCGAGCTTAGTGGCCTGATGCTACCACCACCAGGCATTATCAGCCAGTAACATCTTTGGATGGAGTGGATAGAGTTGTTCTGTAAGTCTTCTGGTGACAGAGCATCTTTAGATAGCCTGTTGCCTTTTGGCCAGGGGAGGAAAGTGTGCTGAATTGTCTAGACACGTAGATGACTTTTCAGGGATTTTAAGGGCATGCTGCAGAATTGGTGCACGTTTCTCTGGAAGAATGCGAAGTGCAGTGCTGTTTGTAGATATGCTGTGCTATCAAGTCTTCTGGAGCCTCCTTGCTTGAGTCTGGCTCATTGAAGTTAATGGTTTCTGGTTGTCTTGTGTGACAGGCATAACCACTATTATCGGGTGCCAGTGGAGATTGTCTGTATGCTGTTTTGGTGCTGTCCTCTTAATCATTTCTGCATAAGAGAGCGCTTAAAAGTACATCTGATATGGAGTAAATGGCACGTTTCAGTTCCACTTTGTACTTGGAAAACAAGGCCTGGTAATTCAGTGGGTCAAGTTGCTGAACAAATTGTTTCTAATGCTTTGTAGATAGAATACAGTGCATGGTGTTACAGTATCCATATTGGAAAAACTATCATTCTGTCTTGGAATGTGTGCTTCAGTAATGCTGGTGGACATACCCCTTCTTTCTTAACGGCTCTTTGCTGTCTTTTTTGGAGGATTATGTGGCTGTGGTGATGGACAACTCAGCAGTCATTTAAAACTCACACAATGTTGCAGAAACTGGATCTCAGTCCTGCTTTGTTGGAAGCTGTTGAAGTTTCAACAGTATGCTGTTGTTGGCAGTTCACATGCCCGATGTCTCCAATTACTGACCGCTCCAACTAATCATCTGCAAAGAGCTGTAACTGTGCTTAGTGGGAGGTCATGTCCGGGCTGCTCCCATGAATGTGCTTGGTTTATGGTGAATCTGTATTCTGCCTGGGCTTAAGAGAAGTACTGAGTTCTGTCTGAGGACAGACTGAAATCCGTGAAGTCTTTTGGATGTAACCCTGTTTCATGATTGCAAGGGCTCCCATGCTCCCTTCCGTAAGTTCTCGTTAGAGTGAAGGCAGGGGGGAGGTGCTCTTGATCTTGATTGTTCCAGTTTTGAGGACTTACTCCTTTTCTTGAAGGACACTGAAAGCTCTCGGTATTCTTGACTTGTGAACAAACCCTGAAAGAACATGTATCACCCTGACCTTAGGGTACTCAGTCTCGCAGTATGGGTGCTGGGCGTTTCTCTGATAGTTTCTCTGATAGTGATCCTGTTTCTCTAACCTGATTCTTCCTCGTATCAGCAACTTTTCCACTAGCTGTATGTTCTGTATGTGAACCAGAATTTCCATGTAGTGTCTTGTTTCTTTGCTTCTCAACATTTCGTGGCACGTTTTGAGAATGAAGTGGTGGTGTTTTTCTCCACAACAGCCAGGTGAGCTTCACTGAGTAATCTCCACTGCCTTCCAGTTCATTGGGCTGCCTTGTTCTCAGCCTCTGTGGCTGATGGGAGTTCGAGGACGTGAATAAATGTCTGTGTGTCTGTGACATTACCTGACAGGATCCAAATCTCTTGCTCTCCATCTCCCTGAACTTCTTTTGCACTCTTCGTGGCAGGAAGCCTCTTGGTTTATCTTCATGGGATCAGGGTCTTATGGAAGTTCTAGACTGTCTCTTTAAGTGTGAGAAAAATCCAAGGGCTTTCCTGTCAGTGACCAAACAGATTTTTGACCATGTATAGAGGGCTTAAGAAACTGTTAGTATGGAACTTGTGAGAGACCTTAGGTGCCTCAGTAACTCTGTTGTGCATATTTACTATTTTGTATCTAAACAATGTGGCCACCTAGTGTTCAAGCACCTTGCCCTTTTGGTACAACCAATGACCACACAGTTTGGTCATGGTGCCAGATTAATTTTAACTGCTGTGAGAATTGTACATGTTGGCTTGGATGAAGAATGAAAGATTGCTGGCAGTAACTGGTATTCTCTGAAATGTGCAGCTTTTGTGTGCTTTATTCACTCAGTTGCTTTTTCTGTCCTATCTATCCCAAGAATCTTCTAAGTATGTTTGAAGAGAATTGAAATACAGTCAGGTGTGTGCAAATAGAAGTGGACAAACTAGTTATCCTTTTGGGTCTGGCTGGGATGGAGTTAATTTTCTTTGTAGCAGCCTGTATGGTACTGTACTTTATATTTGTGGCTAAAACTGTTGATAGCACACCAATGTTTTGGCTGTTGCTGAACAGTGCTTGCACAGGTAAAGGCTATTCCCCCCACCATGAGTAGGCTGAGGCAGGGCAGGAGGTTGAGAGGGGACAGATGCTCAGCAATAAAAGCTCAGGGAAAAGAGGAGGAAGGGGGAGGATGTTTGTGTTTGCAGTGTTTGTCTTCCCCAACAAGTGCTATGCATGCTGAGATCCCACTTTCCAGGAACTGGTGAGATATCTGCCTGCCAATGGAAAGTAGTGAATGAATTCCTCTTTTTGCTTTACTTGTGCACGCAGCTTTTTCTTTACCCATTAAACTGTCATTATTTGATCCATGAGCCTATTAACCTTCTATTTTCTCCCCTTCCCCTCTCTGTACAGGAGAGGAGAGTGAGTGAGAGGCTGGGTGGGTGTTTGCCTTTTGGCCAGTGTCAACCCACCACACCTTTACAGATTTCGTAAAGAAAAAGCTCCTATGTTCTCATGTGGCAGAAAAGGAGTACTGTTAAACTCTCAACATTGAGAGCTGTGTCAAATCATGGTTGCTTCTTACTGGTAATTATTTTTTTACCTAATTTTGGAAAGGAGCCTGGGGGATTAGCAGGAAAATGTGCACTGAAATTCATTTAACTTAACCTCTTCTGTGAGGGTCAGTGATTTGTGCCTGATCTTGGCATTTTAAGGTGGTGTGTTTAGAGATCTCACATTGACACAGAAGCATTATTGGTGCAGGAGAGAACAGAGTTAAGAACGTACTGTTGTGTAGGTTACCTTTTAAAGGAAACTGATATTCCTTCATTCAAATTTGGTATTTGAATTTTATAAGTTTGTATTTCTGAAAATAAATACCATTTTAATAGTCAGAAGAATGAAAAGCTCATTAATACTGTATTTAGGAAATAACCATAATGGGTTTTAGATCTTTATTTTACCACCTTACTAAGCCAATGTCACGTAATGAATAAAATCAATAAGATGTTGACTTCTATTATTGTAGAGCTGCCTTTCTTCCTGGATATGGCAGTTAAAATTTTTGGCAAGTTTCAGGTGATGTGTCCACTTCTGTTCCCAAATCTCTGGACTTTGTATTGATAACAATCTGACCCACTACAGCTGTTGTTAGTGACAGACCCTAATATCTAGGCTGAAGAGCCTGTGTGTTGGGAGCATGTATGGCGAACTGAAAATACCAGTGTTCAATGTCAATTATTACTGACAAATCATTATGGAACACTAGTAAGCATAAAGAGTGCTGGATCATACTTAAAAAAAGAGGTGAAGGATGTGACTCTTCAAGTATACAGTGTCTCACAGAATGGAGAAGGATTAAGATCTTTTTTTCAGAGTTCATGCTACTCATTTTTTCACCTCCGAAAAAGAAGTAGAGATTAAAGTAGAATAAAGGAGAGAGACTGTAGCAGTGATGCATTCATCTAGTAAGAAGTACAGGTTGTTTTTTTTTATTACCTTTAGGAGCTTATATAAGACTTTTTCAAGGAGACCAACATTTGGGCACAAATTCAGAAACTACCGAATACTCTTGGGCCATAATCACAAATATTCATTGTTTCTACAAACAGGACTAGAAACATGAGTGGGTTGTCTTACAGTTGGATTAGTGGGTAATACAGTGAAAGCTTCTTCTGCAGCTAATTCATTAAGGATATTTTAGTTGCTTTGTTTGTTTGTTTGGGGTTTTTTTTAATGCCTCTTTTCTATATTTCTGGCTCTGTAATTTAGTAGTTGAATGTTTAGTGTATTCCTGACCCCTCCACTCCTCTCCCTCCCCACTCTCTGGGGTTTCTTGCTCTGGATCTGTGGTGGTTACCTAGAGAAATACAGAGATGCCTGATATTTTTTTAATATTTTGTTAGTTTAAGCAGGAGTGCGTGGGATGTGAGTAATGGAGATTGGACTAATATAGGCTACAAAAAATATATAAAATTCTTAACCATGAGGGCACAGAATAAGAATTTGTGGTGTAACCGATACTTACAGGCTGAGACTCATAAAGAAAAAAGATATTGTTTATTGCAGATTAAGAGGAGGAGATTGTAGATGGCTTTCAGTAATACCAATCTGAATTTTAATTGGAAAAGTTAGTCAAATGCAGACAAACGTGTTAATGGATTTACTATTAATGCTGCTAATACTTAATACTAAAGTGTATTGGGAAGAATTATAGTCCTTTGTAATGTAGTAATATATCGGTGTTAGAGATTTCTTCATCCTTAACTTGTCTTGCTCTGTTACTTTAAGGATTTTACAAACGCTTTTACTGTTCTTAGGGAGCTGAATTAAAAGGACATGCTGTCAAACTTTTCAGCCCATTTATGGTACTGAGTAGAAAAAGTTGGTCTTCAAGACTATGATGCTGTATTAGAGAACTGACAGCTACATTGCGCTCTTATTTCTTGTTCACATTCAAAAAGTGATGTTGAACTAATAAGAATGTCAAAAATGATAAAAAAGAACAGTATTTTAAACAGTCCTTGTCTTTATTACCAGAAAAAAAAGACTGAAATAATAAGGGGTGAGTAGTATCTAGTTAATACCAACTAATTTTAGCTATTCCCTTTTTAAAGAAGTGCTGCAGCCAGTTGGTTTAATAAGTTTTAAATGCCAGTTTAATAAGCAAAAGAAAAAATGTGGTGAACAGTAAGTACATGCTAATTGCACAATTGTTAGCACACGTTTCCAAAGTATGTATTAAGCTTCAAATGCTGTGTGCTGTATTAAACAAGTGTAATGCAAACCAATGATAATGAAATAATACTGGAGAAAGCCTTGTTTTATCTCTGTTAGCACTAATTTTAAATATGAAGGAAAAGTAACTGTGTAACTCAGCATTTTTAAATATAAATGCTTAAATACAGGACCAGATCCTGTGCATCTCAAATCTTGGGTACTTAATCTGATGTACTCTAAAAACTTGTTTTCTGAAAAGTTTTTTCTTTTTAACTAAATGTTTATAAACTCTATTCTAGAGAACTGTAAACCTTTATGTGCAGACAAATGTAGAATGAGTTTTGTGGGGTTTGTATTGTGCTTGAATTTGTGTAAGCTTGTACAGGCTTGTATCAGATTTCCTAACAGGTTCAGTAACCTGTAAATGAGGGTTGAAAAGATGTATCTATGTGTATTTTTCACCAGGCTTTGTTCACATTGGGTTTTGTCTCTACATAGTATTTCATTTTCACTGCCTTTATTTTTTCTTTTCCCAATAATAGTGAAGGTTTTTTGTCTTGAGATATACATTTGTATACAAGAAAAGTCTATTAATCTGTATTATGATATTGCTACAGGTGTTTAAGTGTATTGGTTACAAAACAGAACTCTTGGGGTTTGTTTTTTATGGGTTTGGTGTTTTTTGTTTTCTTTCTTTTAATTTAAAAAAAACCAACATGTGTTCATTTTCCAGAGCAATGACAATGAAGAACGCCTGCAGGTTGTAAAACTTCTAGCAAAAATGTTTGGGGCAAAGGATTCGGAGCTGGCATCTCAAAACAAGCCACTTTGGCAGTGCTATCTGGGGAGGTATATGCTGGTTTAGTTCCCTTCCTAGGAGGGGAAAAACATTGAAGTATAATCCAACTTTTTTTTTTTTTTTAAGTGACACTGCTAAGTGCAAGTTCTCTCGTGCTGCTTTAGCTGAAATCTGACAGATAATGCTAAAGAGATTATTTTACATACATCTTCTGCATCTGTGATTCTGCAGAGTGAACAATTACAAATCATTCCTTTTTAGTTCATTTTTTTGCAAGTATCAATTGCCATTGTCAAGGAAAAGGAATAGTTTAATTTCTTCACAAGTGAAACTATTCAATGATGGATTAATTCTAAAACAGCATCAAATGACATTTGCGTTATCAGGCGATGTTAGAACTGGCTTTGAGGCTTTTATGTACAGTATTTGTATACTGGTTTCAATTTTTTTTTAATGGTAGGAGTGCCTTAAAAGAGGTATGTAGTATTTATAATGCTGAAACAGTCTTTTGTTTTTAAATACTCTGCCAGTTTGAGACAGAAAATATAGCTGGAGCTTGTAGTCAGGAGAAACCTAAGTATGGCTACTATGATGAAAATGTTTTTGATTTGAGTAAATGAGGATAAACTCTAATTTAAACGCCTGCAGTAGTTGATAATGTAGCATTCAATCGTATCAAAACCAGAGTCCTCAAAGAAATACTACTTCTAAAAGTACAGAAAATTTAATTGAGGGATAGCCTTTTGCTTGAAACTATATAACTATTTAAAACATTGCATGTCATCAAAAAATACCAGATCTAATTGGGCCCAAAGGAAAATTCTTCATTGTGTTACAATGTGACGCGATGTGAATAAGTGCAATCTGTTGTTCATAATTACTGTTTTCAACTAGTTATGAATCACATACACATATTTACTTTTTTCAAGGATTTTAACTAAGGCATAATAGCTGTGTTATTAAAGGAACCATTCTTAGAATCTCTTGATTTTGAAAACATACTTGGTTTTTACTAAAACAGTTATTCCTTAAAACCAGTTTGATAAATAAGCATTTCAACAGCAATAATGTTCTAAAATTTGATTTTTAGTTTGTTTAAAACCAAGCATTTTGAGGGTAGCTTGAAATGCATTTAGTTTTTCAAGAGTTGTTTGTAACTCTCATTACATCAATAGTTCTATTATAAAAATTACTTATATCAAAATTAAACACGAGAAAATACTAGTTCTCAAGCATCAAACCTAATTCAGTCTTTCAAAATGAAATCTTACAGAAGTTGAAGTGATCCATCTCAGAAGACATTTGTATGAGGGTAGATGCCCATTTGTTTGCTGTCTGTCATAGAGTTTGAAGAGGGGACAAATATTGCAGTCTTAGAAAACCTTTAGTTGCTGATGCATGTTTCATGGTTAATTATGTGGAGCATTACAGAAAAGATAGTTAAAATATGTCAGATGTCTTTCTAATAAATAGTTGTTGTCTGCCTGGGAGTCTTTCGTGTGTACCAGGAGAGGATATTTCTCTTCATGTTCAGAACATGAATTAATGGATGAGTACAAGAATTTTTTCTTAAGCTAAAGGCAGTCTACCTTAATACTGTGAAATGAGAGATGTTTTATGCATGTAACTGTGCATGGGAAGCATGGAAATATTTTCAGAGGTGTTTGAGATTGTGCAGAAATAAACTAGTTGCTTTGGTAGAAGTGATACTTTTGTTGTTGTTGTAATGCATTTTCTTGTTTCTAAATAGGTTTAATGATATCCATGTACCTATTCGTCTTGAATGTGTGAAATTTGCAAGTCACTGCCTTATGAACCATCCCGACCTAGCAAAAGACTTAACAGGTACCAGATTTATTATAACATTAAAATACAATTTTAAGTCTCCTGGAAAAGTCTCGAAGGTTAGTTGTAATCCTAAGTAACGTTGTCAGATGTTGTGGAGGACATAACTGAGGTTGGAGTTTTAAGTCAGAGTCCCTGCCTTCAGTGCTGCTTCTCAGGCTGAGGGGATTGTACATAAAGAATGCCATAACCAAAGAGATCACTCTCCCTCTCTTAGAGTAGTTGCATTCCCAACTGCTGTTGAAATTAAGCACCATGGGATCAGGCAAAGACAGCCTGGCTAACCTAATGGTCATGGCATTTATTAATTGAGGTGCAGAGTGGAGACTTAAGTTCCACAAAGCTGAAATGTATAAATATTATGCAGCCACTGTCTAAAACATGAAAACAGTCCTCATAACTGTGACCACAGCCATTGGTTCCTGCTCCTTCAGATCAAACACAGCCTGTAATTCAAGACCTCTGTAGGAATAAGGCAACTGGCATAGATAGAAGTCTTTAGTATTTGTTGTTCCCAATGTCTTAATGAAAAAAAGTGTAATTAAAGAGAATTGGTTGGCTTGGTTTTTTCCCCCTCAAAGTGTATATGGTGACGATATCTCCCCCGAGTCAATAAACTCCTACTTCTTGTAGTTTTTCAGAGGTAACATTTTTGTCCGTTTGCTCTAAGGAGGGAATTTAAAGGGCTGTTAAGTGCATGGGATTGCTCTCCTGCTTACTGAGCGTTTCTCAAGTTTGACGCAAATGCAGGCAGGCTGGAGTCATCCTGTAGTTATTGGTATTGTTAAGCCAGCTTAAAAAAAAAAAGTTTCTGGAAATTTCTTTAATGGAATGGTAAAGATATTTCCTCTTTGATTATCAGAATCGTATTTTCAAGGATTTCTTTTTTCTTTTTTACATTGCAGAAAGACTTTGTGCCCCCTCTAATGGTATCCTCTGGGAAATGTAATTTTGCTTGCCCCTCCTCTCTCTCCCCACAGTGCTTATCGAAGTCAAATTGTTGAAAAATTTCTCTGACTCACTGGTGTTTGAGACCAGAATTGTTTTGTGCGATGGCATTTGTTCTTCCTTTGTTTTAGTTTATTATGTGTTCTTGTGGAACAAAATTGGGTTTTTTTTTAAAAACTCTTATTTGCATTTCAAATTTTATAATCTCCATAAGTGCAAAGCTTTATTTCTTGATGTGCTCATTCAACACTTGTGCTGATTACCAGAATGTTAATGGCCAATATTTCAGATGAGACTTGAAAATTTTCACTGGTCATTGAACAGTAATAAGAGAACAGTAACTCTGGTTATTTCATCTGGAGTAAACTTTGAATTTTCAATGTTTCTTAATGTTCTCAATGTTTCACTGATGTATGCTCTGTACAGTGATCTTAATAACTTTTGTGAGCATTTTCCTACCCGTTTGTGCTTTTAAATTAACCTAAAATACGTACTTCTAAAAAGATAAATGAACTTTGCCATTTTATCAGCTTTCGAAAATGACAATAGATAGTTAACATGTATGACACTTTCAAGCAGAAATCTTAAAATGTTGATAAGATTATTGATGCTACCAAATAAGTAGCAATGGGCCAAAATAATTCAGAAAAATTGTTTTAAGATTAATGAACTAGAATGTGTCTAAATAAGCATTATAGCTTGGTCAAAGAGCATGCTTTTGAAGTATGTCTCTTGATTTGTCCCTGCTTACAATGCTTACATGGCTCACACTGTGGAGTGTTCCTGGAGCATGTGAACTAGATTCCTTGTGGATAATACAGAAGTTGTGATCAGGAGTGCAACTAATGTGCTCCAGCAGCCAAAGGGGATGGACTCTGCAGGAAGAGAGTAGCCTCTAGCCTGAAGTAAGACTTTAAAATGTATATAGTGTGGTTACCAAGTTCTCAGCACTGTCTGTTCTGTTCTACAGATCCAATTCTGTTTGGCTATAATAGCTGCTAATGTAGGCATAGGCTAACTATTATAAGAAATAATAAAAAAAATGTAACCCCATAACTCTTAATTTCCATAATGCCAGAAATAGAAATATTTGATATTCTAAGCAAATGTAAAGTTTTACTGACATTCCAGTTAATCTTAGAGAAAACTGTTGGTTTCTTCATCAACTGTTGATGCTCAGAACAGTAGAAAGTCATGTTTTCTGTTTGTCAGTTGAGTACTGTCTAGAGAAAGAAAAGTAGCTGAAGTTGTATACCTACAATGAAATACTTATTCTATTTTTTTCCAGAATATCTTAAAGTAAGGTCCCATGATCCTGAAGAGGCCATAAGGCATGATGTTATAGTATCCATAGTTACTGCTGCTAAAAAAGATCTTTTGCTTGTCAATGATCACCTGCTTAATTTTGTCAGAGAACGAACACTGGACAAGCGGGTAAGACATAATTAGTGTTAATAATGGATGTGCGTTATGTTTCTAGACTCTAATTTAGCTTTTTAAAGAGCATTGCTTCTCAAAAATGCTGAACTAATTTTAAAATGATGAATGAAAAGCAATATAATGCAAAAAATATTTTAGCGATCTATTTAATGAGGTGTCTTTTGCCTTTGACTGGAATGCCACATTTTTAATATGTTGTATTTTTATTTAAGGTAGTATGATTAAAAAAAAAAAGGCTGAAGCACAATGTTATTCCAGTTGGCTAGTTTTAATAAAATTTTTTAGTAAAATTAGACCCTTGTAAAACATTCTAACATTTTCTTAAGAAATTTTGCAAGCAGGTTTTAAAATGTATTGCAGATTACTGATGAAAAACATTCCACCATCAGAGGTAGCTAGTTTACCTGCTTTTAATTAGATCATTGGAAGACTGCAAATCAGCGTGGTAGCTTTCAAATTTGAATAGTCTTGAAAATTAGTTTCACTGTGTTTCATTATTTGATAAAATTTGAGGTTTGCTGCTTATGTTAAAGCATGGTAAACAAGGCTGTTGATGACAAACTTTTAAAATTAACATTATCACCTGATTTTTTTCGTTTGGTGACATGCTTTCCCCTATTGCGCACACATAATACAATCACACATATTCAGTATAGATGGTGAGAAAGGGTGTTGGCTTAAATTTGTAACAATTCTAAATTCAAGAGGCATACTTGCATAGTGGTTACCGATGTTGAAAGGTTTAGCATAACAGATATGATGCAGTATGTGTCCTAATGGAAAGTGTTGCACTTAGAACTCGATTTAACTTTTTTGTAAATTGAATGATTTTATTTTGGTGTGGAATAGGAAATACCTGTCAGGAAATTCTGCAGTCTTTTCAGTTTTGAATTTTGAACTACTAAACTGGGTACTATTTCTTTTTCTCAAGTGGAGAGTGAGGAAGGAAGCTATGATGGGACTTGCACAGATATACAAGAAGTATTCATTACAATCAGAAGCAGGAAAAGAAGCTGCAAAACAGATATCATGGATCAAAGATAAACTTCTGCATATATATTATCAAAACAGTATTGATGACCGGTAAGTCAGTCGTGAAAACTAGGTGGTTCTGTGGATAAGCAAGGTAACTTATTATGCAGATTTGTATTTCCTTTGTGCTTAATTGCTGACAAGAAGGAGAAGATGTGATAATCCTGTATGTTTTGATCCAGTGTGTAATCTTATGCAGCTGCAGCCAAATGTTTTCCTGTGTTGTTTTCTTCCTTTTTTTTTTTCCTAAGGCCTAAAGTGATTCTGAAGGGTCAGATAGGTTGGAATAATTGAAAATTTTTAGCTGTACTTCACCACTGCTTCAATAAAGGAGATTTTTATATTTCAGTAGCTTGATAATTTTTATGTTAAAATTCAGTAAGTAAAATTGCTTTAACGATCTTGCTGTAGATTTGCATGTTGTTCCTGTATGCTTTAAAGATAAGCCTAGTACAAGTAGGGAAACAGTTAAGACATCTCTGCAAAAGGTTAGTTTTTCTGTACTATAATAGCCATGCATTAGAGCCTTGTCCTGGATTTGTGGTGAAAGCAGTGCCTCTGTCGTACCAGCTGTAGCCTTGTATATGGTTGTTCGTATTGAAAAATAAATGGTTGGACATAGAGAACTAGTTTGGGAACTAGTCCACCTTGACTAATCAAGGCCATCTTGGTGTCTTTGGAAACGAGCCTTTGGCCTTCACAGCATGATCAGATACAAATGGCATTGCAAACCCCTACAAGTCTTTTCAAAAACTCACAGCTTCAAAAAGTCGTCTTCAGAATAAGCAATTATTTCATGGTACCATGGGAGTGGACAGAACTGTCTGGATCTTCAGATCCAGTCTTGCCCACTCACATTTTTCTTAAACTTCAGTGTCTTTTTAAACTAACTGGGTTTGGGTTTTGATCACCTGCTCCAATTGTGCATAATTTTCTTCTGTTTTCTAGCCTAAATGTACATGATTAGGTTTTTTTTACCTATTTACCTATTCTATTATGTTGACCTGAATTTGCAAAAGTCTTGGGCCTTCTTGGTATTTAAAATTGCAACATGGGCTTAGTTTTCCTTTTGTTTTTTCTTCTCAGTCTTTCGTAGGTAACTGGCAGACCCATACCTTCCTTGCCTCCTGTTTCCAAATAAGGAGCTTCCATGTTAGAGCAGAAGCTTTTAATAATTCTCTTGTGAATGTACCTGCATTTTTATTGTGGAAGCAAAAGAAATGGGATAAACTCAGCCCTTGGGGAAGCGGCCAGGGAGGGGTGGAGGGAAGTCAGGTCCTTCTGACTAGTATCTGAATCCTCCTTCTGGGCTTCATGATAATGTGTGATATAATCAAGATGATACTACTTTTTTTATTTTAGACCAATTAATTTGGGTCAGTTCATGAATTTACCCCAATACTGACCTGTAATGAAATTCACTGATAACATCTCTTTGGGCTGATAATTAAGACACATCCTCCTCTAAAATCCTTTGGTTCCTGTCTAGATTAATACATCTAATTTTGATAACGTCATCTCTTAAATGTCCTACTGATAACATTAACATTACGTCTCCTGTAGTGATGTATTTTTGTATAGTTTATGCCGAGTTATATTGGAAGTTAAGTAACTTGACCTTTAGGTTTTTTAATAACCCCGTCCTTATATGCAACAACTGATCTCTAGGTCTGAGAATTTTTGAATGAATGTTTTAGCAACTGAAGACCACTTTCTTCCATTACAGTTTAAGTTTCTTAATCCTGTCTTTCAGATTACTTGTTGAACGCATCTTTGCTCAGTACATGGTCCCTCACAACTTGGAAACAAATGAACGAATGAAATGTTTGTATTACCTTTATGCAACACTGGATTCAAATGCTGTGAAGTATGTGCTATTTTTTAATGCTAGCAAAATACTTTTTAATACAAATATTGTAAATTGGTTCTAAATTGTTATGAGTAGCCTAAGCAGGTGGGCAAAAGTAGTTTACAAACTATCAGAAAACAGAATGTAGCAATAGTATCTATATTTCAAGTAGAATTTTGGGGGAAAAAAATACCTTAATAGATTGTTTTCTGACAAGGTGTGGTACCTTTTAATCATAAACAGCTAAAAAAAGGTAGTGTCAAAGATCTGGAAAGAAGCTTGAGTGCATGTCAGTCCTTTTAGGTCCGAAAAGAGATAGCATAGATAGTAGTGTTGACTAGCTCTAGATCTTATCTGACAGCTTTTCAATTAATATACTACACGTTTTAGCAGCCAGGATGATTTAAGAGTGGGAAGGAGTTACTTGTTTGTCTTTCCTCCTTCAAAATGCATTTTACTTTTGCTATGTGCCTTCTTCAACTTAAAATGGGTACATGTGCATGAATTTGACTAATAACAGTTTTGTTGCCGTAATGTTCACAGTTTGATTGAATTTAGTTAGTTTTACTTTGTTTTTCATTTAGTAGTACTCAGTCACTTGAAAATCAAATACAGTGGTTTTTTTCTCATGAGGGAGACTAGAAAAGGCTTTGTATATGAAAGAATAGCTTAAAAACGCCAAAGCCTTCAAATACTACAGAAACTGATGTTCGAATCCTCTGCATTTCTTCTATTACCTGCCTAAAGATATTACAACTGTAACAAACTAAAATTAAGAATAGTACATTAAAAATAAAAAGTTACTGTTCTAGTAATTCTTAGTATAGGCTAAACAAAAATACAGAATGGATTCATTTCAGTACTTGTTATTTCAGGCAACAAGTAACTTCTGATTTCTACAGTTTTCATATGCAGCAGTATTCATTTTAAAGACATAGTATGTTCAGTTAGTTACATATAACTGACTTTTTACTTGTGGATTCTGGAAGTTTTTTAAATGAAGCTGTGACTCTTTATTTATATGGCTTATTTTTCCTAGAAAGTGTGCTAATTTTCAATTTTATTGAATATCTCTAATGCGTCTCTTACAAGTCTAATCATGTCCACTTTTCACAATTTATTCATCTAGTAGCTGCTTTCTGTGTGCAAGAAAAACATTGTTTTGATGATAAAAATCTTAAACATCTGCTTTAGCCTGCTTCTTGGAATGTTTTTAGAAGAGTGATTTCAGGCTTGTACAAATGAGTTCTTTATGGGCCAGACATCAGTTACTTCCTACTTCTTTTAAAGGCAGTGTAGTTAAGAATCTCAAATGAAACTTGTTGCATAATCTCACTTTGTTCCAGTCTAATATGAGCAATTAAATTTTCCATATCATGCCATTAGGAAACATTTAGCCTTTGCTCATACAGCAATGAAAGTTCAGGTGATAAGCACATTTCTGAGTCTGAAGTTGAAAAGAACTTAAAGGCTCTTATTGGACAGCTGTGTTAATTTTTTATTATTTATTTATTTATTTTATTTATTTACTATACAAGTCTTATGAGGAGGGGCTGAGGGAACTGGGGTTGTTTAGCCTGGAGAAAAGGAGGCTGAGGGGAGACCTTATCGCTCTCTACAACCACCTGAAAGGAGTTGTAGAGAGGTGGGTGCTGGTCTCTTCTGTCAGGTGGCTGGAGATAGGACAAGAGGAGACAGCTTCAAGTTGCACCAGGGGAGGTATAGATTGGATATTAAGAAAAATTTCTTTGCTGAAAGGGTTGTCAAGCATTGGAATAGGCTGCCCAGGGAAGTGGTTGAGTCACTGTCCCTGGAGGTATTTAAAAGAGATGTAGATGTGGTGCTTAGGGACATGGTTTAGTGGTGGAGTTGGCAGTGCTCCCTTAATGGTTGGAGTCAATGATCTTACAGGTCTTTTCCAACCTAAATGATTCTGTGATTTATTGAATAGATGATTTTGACAAATCTTAACTTTTTTTTTTTTTAGAGCATTGAATGAAATGTGGAAATGTCAAAATCTGCTACGACATCAAGTAAAGGATTTAGTTGACCTAATAAAACAACCCAAAGTGAGTTCCAATTTATCTTTATCTTACCATGAATATGCAGTTTTACTTAATATGCTATTTTTTAATTCCATTTATATTACTATCTCAAGCTTATTTTTAATGACAGAAAATATTGTGAAAGTTAACTGATATTCTATTAGACTACTCTTGTAGTGGGAAATGTGTAGACATTTTGTTAATAAAATTGAAGAGGAAGGCGTGTTATAGAAATTTTTAAAAGTTTTTGCCAGTCATTTGATACTAAAATATTTGCTCACAGTGTTTGAGTTACATCTTGCCAGGATTGTTCTGGCTCTTGAAAGGGGAAAAAACAGCATGTTATTCTTGACTGCCAAATTGAGTAATTAAGAAAAAGTACCTATACACCCTAACTGCTTATCTTATGTCTATGATCAGTAACACTGAAGAAATCAGAATTTTTTTATCCCAACAGGTTACTTGTTTCTCTTCCTTCTTGGAAACTTCTTAAATGTTGTATTGGAGGTACCAGACTACAGCTGAATTCTTTGTTTATGAATTTGCTCAGAAGGAAAAAATAAACATTTATTGAGCATCTAGGATATTCTCATAAAGTAAAATTTAGATTTGTTTTAGTTATATGTATGTGCATACTCATGTTTGAGGGGGAAAAAGCCATAAGATGAAATTCTGGTTATAATTTGACTTTATAATATAAATATATGACTTTATAATTTTGACTTTGACGCCAAAAGTCTAATCTGGTGCTTCTTTTACAGAAATAATATATAGTAGAAATTTTTGCCATGCTCACACTCATACAAGGGTGTGTGTGATTTTTATTTTCTATGTGTGTATATACTCATACCACAGTAAACTTAATGAAATTCTATGACTGAATTATCCATTTGCTGGAATTACCTGAATGAGGAAGAGTGGGGTAACTGTGTGGTTGGATTATCTAATATCTGCTATGAAATGCTACTGTCTTGCAGATAAAGACTTATCCAATTAAAATGCATCTCTTATTGTTTCAGTCCTGACTGCAGTGAAATTTGTAATGTTTACTTGTTGTATTAAATTCTAAATGCACTATTACAGAATGTTTTAAGTGCAGTAATTGCTACTACAACAGTACTTCATTGTGTTTCGGTCGCTGTATTGAAATATTTTTCATTTACTGTTTTATATTCCTTGGTGTAGTTTAAATACACTTACACATTTAAAACTTGAGTGAGTTTCTTGATACTTTCAACTGAAGTGCAGAAAATGAAATTTCAACTTTTCCTTTTGTTTTCAGGGAGATACAACAAAAGTTCTTTTTCAATCGTAAAATATCAAATATGATATGGAATTAAATGTGTAGGTTTTGACAAATGCCAGCCTAGACATTGCATTCAAAACAGTGTATGCTGTTGACCTGTTTGCATTTGTCCATGTGGCTTTCATCCTATCTTTTGCTATTAAGTGCTAATCCTCTTCAATATTCTTTTGAGTAACAGGACTACATGGGAGAATTTCGCATTCTTGTGATAGTCTGAGATGCTGTCACAGGCAACAAAATGGTTTTGAGTCAGGGGATTTTACTTAATTTAGTTTATTGTCAATTAACATAAACTTCTAATTATTTATTCTGGTATTGAGAAATAAAAGCAAACAAATAAACACTTAGAGCAACAGCCTTCGGCTCCCCTTCGGACGCCTCTCTTCCCTGCTTCATGGTCTCCGGGCCCCTCAACACGCGCTATGCTCGGTCCCTTCGGCAAGGCAATGGCAGCACAGGAGATGGGGTTAAGGGCACGGTGGTTCATTTCCTTTTGCTGCTCCTCATTTCTTACCTGCTGTTCCAGCGTGGGTTCCTCCACCGGCCACAGTCCCTTTAGAGTCACACTTTCTCTAGCGTCTCCTCTCTTAAATATGTTTTCCCAGCAGCACCATTGGCTCCTTTGACTGGTTGAAGTCTGGGTGGGTGGTGGGTTGGTTTCTCAGTTGCAAAGCTGGCTGGAAGCGACTTTGGCTGGCACAGGGTGGTCCCTGACCTCCTCCTGCACAGGTCACCCCAACAGTCCTTTGCTACCCCAAACCCTGCCTGTTATGCCCAGTGCAGATGCTTAGCTATTTTTACCAAAACTTTTCTTTCTGTGATGCTCCTTGTGTGGTTTGTTCGGGTTTTTTCCCCCCCAAAACTGGTAATGATATTAATTATAATTAAATCATTGTGTTTAAGATGAGTGCATTTTCATAATCATAAACTGAAGGGGCATACAGTCCAAGGCAGTAATAATCTTGAGACAAATATCCATTAGCCATTCAGAGCTGTAGAAACTTTGTTTTTTTTCAGGAAACAAAACTGAAATGAGCTAGTAATGTTTTAGAATATGACTTGGTGTTACCACACATGCTTTTTCACTTCAGTCTAATTTCTCCACTTAATCATTATAGCTTAATTGTTGGTTTGTTCTCCTGTAGATACTGTCCCTGTGGCAAGTGTAGGCATTGTGAGAGCTCCTGGAGATGAGAGGGATAGGACAAGAAGCAGTGTACAGAAGTTGCCACAGGGAAACTTTGATTAGGTTGTAAGGCAAAAAAAATGCAGTAAGGGTGATCAAATATGGGAACAGGTAACCCAGAGAGGTTGTGAAATCTTCATCCTTGTAAATATTTGAAATGCAACTAGATGAGGCCTGGAGCAAAACCTGGTCTAATTTGGCCCTGCTTTGAGTAGGTGGTTCAACCAGGTGACCTACAGTTGTCGCTTCCAACCTACATTATTCTGGGATTATACATCTTTGAACTTCCCAGTCCACTGTTTTTGTCATCTTAGAAAACTTTTTTTGCCATTTAGTGAAACGCTTCAGGCATTCTCCTTTTTCCTCTTGAGGCTCTCCCCAGTGTAAGCACTATTGAGGAGTCTGAAAATGTGTTAAGAGTCTGAGACAGAACAGACATTGAACTTGCCTTTAAGATGAGTTACTTTTCTGAAGAGCAAAAGCATAAGTCACAGCTCCTCTTGTTTTCTCCTACAGCAATGGCATACAATTAAATAAAATACATAAACTTGCCTGTTCACGTGCAGAAAAGGGGATGAATGCTGGTTTGTCTGTATTGGAGTATAAGCTTCATGAGCTGCAGATACTTCCATATCATGAATGCAAGATAATGTACATGAAGTGCCACAGTAGATCTTCTAAAAAGAAATGTTTCTTGATCTTCTTCAATCTGTCAATATTCAGTGGAGTTATACTGCTGGAAGTTAATACTTCTGACTCAGGTTATTTCATGTTTAGCTGAATGATTAGTAGTTTGCTCAACTTAAGGTCTGTTTTAATGGGAGCTTTAGCCAGTACTTGAACACTTAGCCAGTGTTAGAAGACCAAACCAGTCAGAACCAAAGAAACCCCACAGTACAGTTGTGGTGTTTTTCTTCTGAGTTGCAAGAGGTGTGAATATGGAGATTCTGTATCTTTGACATCTGTATAGCCTCAAGTTGCGGCAAGGGAGATTTAGGTTAGATACTAGGAAAAATTATTTACTGAGAGGGTTGTCAGACATTGGAATAGGCTGCCCACGGAAGTGGTTGAGTCACCATCCCTGGAGGTATTCAAAAAGCACGTAGACGGGGTACTCCAGAACATGGTTTAGTGGGCATGGTTGATGGTTGGACTCGATGATCTTGAAGGTCTTTTCCAACCTAAACGATTCTGTGATCATTATTTGAATCCTGTAAACCAGATTTGATTTCTGGTTTGGTTTTTTGTTTTTCATTTCTTGTCTGAACATACCTGTTCAGCTGTGACAGCCAAAAGCCCCAAAAAGGACTGCATTCTTCTGACACTAAAAAGTGATGGAAAGTTCTGCAGAAATACTTAATGGCTAGAATTATGTGCCAAGTGTCCATGTTACAAGATAGAGAGGACATTCACTAAAAACATTGCTTGTCTTAATCTCATGCTATATTTTTCTTATACTCTGATCTTTCTGCGGTTGCCACTATTCTCAAACGTTGCCAGATTTTCCACAAATTTGCTAATTAATTTCCTTTTTTTTTTCTTTATGACAAAAAACCTGTGCAAATACGTTAGAACTCAAAGTCCTATTTTCTTTCATAGTACCTAGTCAACTGCAGAACAGAAATTTACTTTAAAAGTTGAAGGATACTCCTTCTGGAAATAGACACTTCCACGTGTTAGCCAAGGTTATTGTCATAAATTGTAATTTTGTTATCTCCAAAGCTGATATGGCTTGTTTGAACCTTATTTGAGATCTATACGCAGATTTCATTAATAAAATGCAAAGAAATTAGATGTACCTGAACAAGAATTTGACCTCTGTCTTGAAGTTTTTATAATAAGAAAATGTTAGTGTCTTTCAACACTACCTCTTAGTGCTCTTTCCTGATATGAACCTGATGAAACGGCCCACTGTAGGTCTTCATTTGCCTCATGTTAAGTACTTTGGTAAGAAGAGACCTTTTTCTTCTAAGGTGAGCCTCCTTTCCGAGTTGATTTGACGTTTTCTCATTTCTAATTTTTAGGCTTGTCTGCTATCACTTTTGTCTATTATAAAGTGAGTTCTATAAAAGACAATTCTAGCAATGGTGGCGGCTAAACATGGTTCTTTTTAAATTTAAATACTTTTCAGTAAAAGCTCATGAATTGTGGTTGTGTTTCCATTTAAGTCTTTTCTCGGAAGAATATAATCTGGTAGTTGTAGCCCATAATTGATACTATTTAACTGCATTTATGAAGTTTTGCAGACTTTGTAAGTTATGTCACTGAAGTTGATCTGTCAGAAGTCAATTGGCAGAACAGCAGCTTCCTTTATGGTTTGGAAGCTGATGGGTCTATATGCTTTTGACAGTATTGCTGTAAGCTTCAATTTTCTTTCAGGTTCTAATTTTCATTTTACTTATGAAGATTTCAGAGTTGTTTAACAACACTTATTACACAGCAATGAAAGATTTAAATTTTTTTTTTTCCTTCTTTCATCCACGTTAACACTTTTCTGAAGATGATTAGGGTGTTCACTGTACAGTTAGGGATTCCCTTTGCCATTTTTACTGATAATTCCTTAATATTTCAAACTTCAGTGTAATTCCTAGTCTGTAGAATACTGTTGATTACAGATAAAAGTGGGGGAAAAGTGTCTTGTGAACTAGTTTGTCTACCTTCAGTAGGACGTGATATGTTGTAGAAACATGACTTGTATGTTAGAAATGTAGTCTCATGAAGAAAATGTACTTGCTGTGTAGTTGTACCTGGCTGTGAAATTTGTTGTATTCTTTTTTTCCCTCTTCCATTTACTCAGTGTCAGAACTAACTCTTCAGGTGGACTTTGCATGTGGAATTTGAAATCATGTACCAGAGGAATTACTGACAAAAGGAAAATAAATTAGTTCATCTGTTTTGTGTAACTTATTTTGCTTGTAGGGTGCTGTTGGATTACTTTATATCAGCAACAGTTTCACTGAAATCTAAGCTTCACAGATATCCTGTAATGCAGTTACGTTTTAATTTTTTTGTTGTTCTTGTGGTCCCTGATTATTACTTTCACAATTACGCTGCTATCATATGCCTTCCCTGTTCAGCTTAACAGGGGTAGCAATTTTTTTATTATTGACTTGCTCCATTCTTTACAATAAGGTGGGAACTACTACCAAAACTACTTAGAATCAATATCCGAACAAGAAGATCAAGTGAATTTAATGCTTGCTGTTTGTTTCATATTTAAAACCAAAGAGGCTTTAGATGGGAAAACAGTTACAGAAATAACCCATTTGTGCTGTTCATAAGTTATATAGTAGATTGAAAGGTAATAAAAATATTTTACCTAAGTATATTTGAGACAGAGTGATACCGTAGGCACGATCTACCTTTTACTTCTTGTAACTGTCTAGCATTAACTTTGCAGTGGTGGTTTTGATTTCTAACACACTGTGTTAGCAAAATGGTTGCTGGCTTGTTGATAATGCATTGTGGGATTTTGCTCACTCAATGTTCAAGTGGAAATATATAATGTAAACTTTTTACTTAATCCATTTTTCTTTTGTGACTTGCAGACAGATGCCAGCAGTAAAGCTATATTCTCAAAAGTGATGGTTATTACAAGTAAGTCAGTTGAAGTATTTACACTGTCTAAAAATTACAGTTGAACCATATTGCTTTCTTGCTTTAAAAATGATGAGATAAGCTAAAAAAAGTTTTGTAACAGATAAAACTTAGGACAAATAATGATAAACATGATGTAACAATATGCTTTAAAGAATTAAGACAACTATAAGCAGAATTACTTCTTTACTGTAGAAAGTCTCTCGTCATGAAGCTTATCACTTGACATTTTGGCTACATCTGTTGTAGACTAATTAAAAATCTAGATGATCTAGAGTGTTAGTGTCTGCTTAGGACTTACTATAGAATATATATTAACTGATGTTAACTAACCTACTAAACTATCTACTAACTAACCTGTCTTTGAGGTCCTGGTATTGTAAGTGCTGTTGGGAGAATTCAAAATAGGTTGGGTTTCAGTAGCAGGGAAGGCACTTTGGAAACTGAAGAACTTCTGTGTAACCTGAGCTCTTGGCAAAGAAAAAAAACACCAACAAAACACCACTTCTTGTTCCCCCCCGGCCCACCATGCCAATAGCATTAAAACCAGTATGAAGAAGAAAAACTTGCTTTACAATTCTGAATTATTTTTTTTCTTTTTTTTTTCAATCAACCTTTTTAAAAAAAATGCCAACTCTTCTGGCAAAACAGATGCTACTTAAGGCTGGCTATGTTTTGGAAAAATGTTCAGGAAAAACTGAATCTTGCTATCTGGTTGGCCATGTTCCAAATCCTTTTTTCCTTTTGTTTATAATATAACAGTTGATCAGTTTGTGATTTTTCTGATTCTTTTAGTTCTGGGTTGCATTTAAAAAAAAAAATTAAAAAAAAATCATCAATGCAGCAAAACAAATACTTAGTAGAACTTGGTTTGAACTAACTATCCTGTAATCCTATACCATTTTCTGTGCCAACTTTGCTTAACACCTACTGTACCAAAAACATGAAACATCTTAGATAGTATACTAATACTTTTCCAATAAATTGTCTTGCTATAATATAAAATGTAAATATAAAATTAATATGTAGTTTAAGAAATGCATTTTAAAAGCTTTTTTTAAAATGTTGCAAGCTGTTGTAAAGCTTACGTTTAGTTGAAGGGGTAATTTAGCAAAAATACCCTTTTGATGTTTTTCACACTTGTCAATATCAGGTGATCTATATATAGAGTATACTTTTCTGTGGAGCATAGTCTTTGCATTCTGAGGTCAACTTCGGCTGTTAATATTATTAACAAGAACAGCTAGACTTGCTGAAAAATGAGTATGAGGGGCGAGGAATTGCCAGGGGAGTTCTGTGGGTACACAGAATTTTTAGAAATTCGTGTCCTCATAGATATGTCTGCACATGTTAAGCTGTTTTGGGGTTTCTTTGGTTTTTTTTTTTTTTTCCCCACCCTTCTTGGTTAACTTAAACACGCATAGAAACTTTCTTGGTGTGACATTTCAAACTTATGTAATTTACAATACTGATACTTTTGTTTATTAAAATAAATAGTGCTTTCTTTTGCTTTTTTAAAGGAAACCTTCCTGATCCAGGGAAGGCTCAAGATTTCATGAAAAAGTTCACACAAGTTCTAGAAGACGATGAAAAAATAAGAAGTCAGTTAGAAATGCTTGTTAGCCCAACATGTTCTTGCAAACAGGCTGAAGGATGTGTGGTAAGAATTGCTTTTAAAATGTGTGAATATTTTTGGAACTGAATTGATTATAAACTTAATTGAAACTTATATTGCAGAGGGAAATAACAAAGAAGTTGGGCAATCCAAAACAACCAACAAATCCTTTCCTGGAAATGATAAAGTTTCTTCTTGAGAGAATTGCTCCTGTGCACATTGATACTGAATCCATCAGGTATTTTTGTGTGTGTGATGTTGGCCATAGATCACAGGGTTTGAAATTGGGGGTTCTTATTTCGCCTCTAAGCACAAGCAGTAATGGATTGGGTGGGTGTGGTTTAAGGCCTGGTGACCTGCGATATTTTCTTCCGTTTCCCCTTGCTTAGGGGTTTTTGTGCCCTCATTCAGAATGTAGCCACAGAAACAATTGAATTGTCATTCAGCATAGCCAGGACAACCTGTCAGTAAAAATGGATCTGTTGCACTGACTTATTTTAAAAGAAATTTCTGTCCATGGCTATTCGCTGAAACTTTCCACCCAGAATATTAGCTCATAGTGACATAAACAGTAATTTAACTGAGGAAGTAAAGATTATGGTGATGAGGCATCAAGACTGTAAGGAAGAGTAAGGCAGTGAAGTTGTGGAAGGGGGGAAAAAGTAATTGCTGAAATGATTATTTAACAGCTGTATTGTAGATATGTGGTACCTTATTAGAGACCACTAGTTCTAAATACTGGTAAGTTCTTATCTGTTAATTCCAACTATAATAATTGACTTCTAAGTACTTGAGCTTTTCAGTTTCTGCCTGTCAGGTATGCAATGTAGTGGAGCCATTGAGATTTCACTTGAAAATCTGTTTCTGATCTTGCACTAAGTACAATGTGTAGCTGGATTTTTACTTTAAATGTGAAAATACATTTTTCACATTCACAGAAGCAATATAAAATGTATATTTAAAGTAATATTCATACGTGGCACAAAATTGTAATACTTATTTCACTATCTAACTACTGGGTGAATGTCATACAGTATACAAGCAAAAAAAAAAAAGTAGTAAAAAGCACATATTTTTAGTTTTGCCAAAGAATTGGTCTTCTCCCATCTTTGTAAAATTTCACTAAACTTCTGCTTCATTTTTGAGACTCAGAGTGTTTGGTTTTATTAGTAGGTGGTCACTTTTGTCCAATTAGGGATGGAAAAAAAAATTGGAAGTCTGGGAAGTCTGACTAGGAGGTCTCTCCCTTGGTTTGCTACCAGTTGCTTGTTTATTTATTTATTTTTAGAGGTTTTTTTGTTGTTGTTTTGCTTTGGGATTGGAGGGGGGGGGCTATAAATAACATTTACAGGATGTACCGAAGGAATATTCTGAACATTGTTCAGCTCTTGATAGGGAAGCTGCCTACACCACTCACTGATAGGATCATTTGGATAATCACCTTTTCTTTTCCTAGGGTGCAGTGTAAGAAAAAAAACAAGCATTGCTGTCAAGGTGAAATATACAGGAGATAGGTCTTCTAAATTTTTCATCAACTCTTAGCACAGCTGTTTAATGGTTATTTTTTTCCTTTTGGTTATAGACTAAACATTGTAATCAGTTATTTTCCCTCATTTATTCAGAATCTATAGCAGCTGGTAACCTCACCATAATTCTTACCTGAATTTGTTGTTGCTTGTAATGCTCAAATTGTTTTCTTAATTTGGTCATCCTTCCAGAGTAACTTGTATATAGTTATTAATTCATGGTGGATAAGCATTTTTTAACTTAATGCTTCATAAGCTTTTATTTAGATAAGGGATGAGGGCAAGCAGATTATCTAGTTCACATATATGTTTTGTGACAAGCTTATGTTTTAAATAAGTTCCTTTAATAAGGTTATGTCTTAAACTTATGAAAGTAGTCATACACAGTGGAATTACAATAAATACAAGGCCATGTTTTGTTTTTCTCTTCAGTGCCCTTATCAAGCAAGTAAACAAGTCTATAGATGGAACAGCTGATGATGAAGATGAGGGTGTACCTACTGACCAGGCAATCAGAGCAGGTCTTGAATTGCTTAAGGCAAGTATACTCCTGGTGCTCAGTGCACATGTGAAACTTTCTGAAGCAACTTTTTAATTTGCACTCAGTATCATTAGTCATAAGCATGTGGTAGCTATCTGGAAGGATACTGGTTTGTTTTTTTTCTATATGCTCATCTTATGTGGCACATAAGTAAGGTTATTTTATAAATAATTTACAAGTTTTTCTGGAAGTCAAAAGTAGTTACATCTGTGAAATCAGCTGGCTTTTGATTATTAGAGTGTGAATTCAGCAGTTTGTGAATATAGTTATACTACTTTTGGAACTGTACTTGTATATCAGTACAATAATGCGGTTCCCCTGAGTTCCTTTATAAATTGGGGTCTTACCACTTTGGAGCACAACCAGTTGTTCCACTTAGCAAACAAGCATGAAGTCTGGGAGCACACAAGCTGGATTCGTTTTAGAGAAACAAAATTATGAGATGGGCTTCAGAAGCACGTGTTGTGTTGCAGTGGCTAAAGTGGGTTCAGTCAGTCTAGAAATACTCTGAAGTAAAACCCCTGAAATGTCAATATTGCTTTCTTAGCATCAGTTATGTTTCGCTTAAGACATGCTTCTGCTGTAACCCAGTACTTGCTAAAGTAGATCTAGCCACTGAGAAGTACACATTCACAATAATAGGAGAAGAAATTGAGATTGGAGAAGTAAGTTAAAACTGATGAGATCATGTATAAAGACAGAGAAGTTTAGGGGGTACTGAAAAAAAAAAAGGGGTCAGAAAAAGAGAAATGTGCATTATGTGGCAAAACCAGGCAGAGTGTTATAAATATTCCAGTATGGCAGTGGAATATGACTCTTGATGGAATGGTCTATATAAGTGGGCCTTTAAAAATACTAACATGGCTTTCATCCTATTTTGGCAGGTACTTTCATTTACGCACCCTATCTCATTTCATTCAGCTGAAACTTTTGAATCTCTCCTGGCTTGTTTGAAAATGGATGATGAAAAAGTGGCAGAAGCTGCATTACAAATTTTCAAAAACACAGGAAGTAAAATTGAAGAAGACTTTCCTCATATACGATCGTAAGTTGTATATCTTACTCTGAGTAGTGTTCTTTACTATATGGGATTTTGGAAGTTCTCATTCTTCCTTTTGCATGCTATAGCATTATCCTGCATTCTTTTGGAAGAAAGTATTACTTCAGGTAAAGCAGGAAAGAGATTTTGAATTACTTTAAAATGCAGTGCTTTTTTAAGAATGGAAGTGAAATTAATGTATCCAAAGTAGTGACAGCTGATATTTTACTGATATTACTATCGTTTTTATCATTGCCCTTCAGAATTACTTAATGTTTTTTCCTAAATTAAATATGGCCATGTAAAAACATTCTTTGCACATTAATGGGCATGTGTAGACAATAATATTTCCAAAACAGCTTTTAGTAACTCGTGCAGATAAAATGTTTGTTTTACCACATGATATTTTATCAACAAAAACCAGGGGTTTTTTACTTGCAAGCCATGTAAATAACCCTTTTTTTCTTTCTTTGAAGAAATTGCCAAAATCAGGACAATTAGCAGTTTTGCGGAGGTGGTGTGTTCTATATATGTATATCTGTGCTTTTTTGCTAGTTTGATATTTTGGAAGATTTTCAAAATACACCTTGTGAAAAGGTACTTATCTCTTTTTTTTTTTTTTTTTTTCCCCCCAAGTGCTTTGCTTCCAGTGTTGCATCATAAAGCTAAAAAGGGACCCCCTCGTCAAGCCAAATATGCTATTCACTGCATCCATGCCATATTTTCCAGCAAAGAAACACAGTTTGCACAGATATTTGAGGTAAAATTAAAATATTTAATTTTTATTTATCTTTTATATCGCACATGTAAACTAAGGGATGTAGTGGCAATTTATATGACAAGTTGTATCAAATTTAAGAAAGATATTTTTCCCCTTTCCCTTTGTTCTCATACAGTTTGCCCAGAAAAATGGTAGCAGAGGGTGTTTTTGTATCCCATGATCCATCATGCTTAGGGTTATGTATCTGAGCAGATGATAGAACAAAACAGTGTTGGGCTTTCTGCTAGAACCATGAACTTTTTATGGAGAGAGGAACCATACACCACTCCTCACCCCAGTTGGGACTGGCCCAAAGTATTTAAATGGTTACAGAAATTACAGAAGACTGAATTATGGTAGAGACTATTTAAATAGTTTTTAGTTATAACTGCAAATGTACTTTTTAATTAGTGCCCATCAGCCTTTTATCTTGAAGACTGAATTATAATCCATTACTGAAATTGCAGTCTTGAAATGTAGTATGCCCACTTCTTCAACAAGAAAAAACACTTTTTAATCCATTGTTTCCTAAATGGTCCTGCTTGAGCTGCTGCTTTTTGAACTACCCAGATGTGATAAAACATTTTGTCTGTCGTCTTGATTTTTTTCTTTTGATTTTTAGGAGACTTGTAGGGTTGGTGAATGTGTCTTTAAATCTAAATAATTATTAGTTCTTTTAAAACTGTATTTCTGAAATAGAAGTAGACATGGACAACTTGGTACAGAGTTCTCACCCACCTCCCCTCAATAAGACACAGATTATAGCAGTAATACCTGAATTTGTTGCCTTTATTCTAGCCACTGCATAAAAGTCTGGATCCAAGCAATTTTGAGCATCTCATTACACCATTGGTTACTATTGGACATATAGCCATGCTAGCACCTGATCAGTTTGCTGCCCCTTTGAAATCTTTGGTTGCCACTTTTATTGTTAAAGATTTGCTAATGAATGATAGGGTAAGTATTTTTAAAACCTTGTATTAAGATTTTGCTTCTCCTGTAGTATGATACTCAGCAAGGACTTGTGAAAATTTTTGGGTTGTTGGTTCTACTTCTTGCCTATGGCTGTCTTTTGATTTCCACGTATACCGTTTGACTCAGTTGAAAACCAACAGTACAGGAAAGGAGACAGTACTAATTTGGTAGTCCTTACTAAAGTGACAAGCTGTATAGCACAGCATTTGATCACTCATGACTTGCCTTTTATTAAAAATGGGAAAATTGTTATTGACTTCACTCGCTCAGTCTCTTGTCTTGAACAAGCAAGTTGTCTTTTTTTTTTTTTTTTTTAGGAAGTGTTAATGCATTTGAAACTAAAATACACTGTTTAAATGGAAGTCTGAATTTTAATTTTTCTAATACTTCTGTGTTGGTAGTGATTCTAAAGTGAAAAAAAGAACTTGTGTGTTATCAGCCATTGTTTAGGGAAAGATTTACTGTCCAAAACTATGTGCTTGAAGTTCCAGTGTACTGGATATGGAAACTGGAAATTATTTTCAAAGTAACAGCTATTACACTCTAAAGCAATAGTTTTCATGTAACAACAATGAAAAACCACCCCTTTACTACTGTTAAATTTGCTGGTACTTGAATAGTGAGGTAAGAACAGTATCTCACTTCTGTAATGTTTACTTCTATAAAATACAGAAGGCATAAAACTAACCAGTGGGTGCTGCTGTATTGTTTTCGGAAGCAAACAGGGCAGAGGAGATTATGGCAGGGTTCACTGAAGAGTAACAGTAGTGTAACAAAATGTAACATTTGGTTTAGCTTCCAGGAAAAAAGACAACAAAACTTTGGGTCCCAGATGAAGAAGTGTCTCCTGAAACGCTTGTTAAAGTAAGTAGCACTTACTATATTTTCCTGTGATTGTCTGTCTAATATTTAATAAAGGAAGTTAAATATCTGGATTCCTAAAGCTGTCAACTGCTTTTCTCTGTTTCCTTGTCACCTTTCTAAAAGTAAAAAAGAAGTAACTATTTTTAAATTGAGGATCTCATCAGGATACACATTTTTGGATTGCCAGAAGAAAAGAATTTGCTTTTGGGAGCATCTACTTTTTTTTACTTCTGTAAATAAATTTACATATACACTTTATTGAATTTTTATTATAGCTTTTTATAGGCTTAGGTTTGGTGTGCAACACCTAAGTATTCCAGGTATTGTCACAGTTAAAGTAAAATTATTTTTTTTCCCTCCTGTTTAACATAGGAGTTAAATATCCTAGAGACTTTGTTTAAAGTCTTCCCTTTTTCTTTTGAATTCTTAGGACATTCCAAGAAACTGAGTGCTATTTTGGAATAAAGAAAAAAATGGGTTTGGATTTGTCAGTTTCTTCAGATGAATAAATGTGTCATATTGTTTTTTCTCTGTGTACAATGTGTATTAGAGAAAAAACTAGATTTAAGGGGAAAAAACCCCAACTTTAAAATGGTGGTGGGGTTGCTGGTTTGGTTTTGGGTTTTTTTGTTTGTTTGTTTTTGGTTTTTTTTTTTACTTAAAAATGTCATTTCAAGCTTATTCTTTTTTTGGAGTAAGTTTTTTATTAAATTTTGTGGACTTGGTAATAGATATTCTCACTCAATTTTTCACTCAGTCAGAAATAGACTTAAACTGTGGAAAACGCATCCTAAGTCTGGGTGTTTTTTTTAAATGCCCTTTCTTAGAATGGGGTAGATCATACTTTCACATTTTCTTTCAGAATTAGGAAGATGCATGTACATTGTAGCATGCTGTTTCTAAGTTAATTACAGCAGTCATTTAATTTCCAATGTCTTTTGAATAAAGTTGCTCGGATGGTTTTAAAAAGTTCTTTACCTTCTCTCATGAAGCTGTTAAATTCTTTGTAGCATACCTCCTTCTCTGCTGGTTTAGTAAGTACTTTGGTTTCCAGCTTGGTACAGAACTCATTACTGGAAATGCTCAGTTGTGTTTGGAGTTGATTTGTCAGCTTTTTATTCGTTTGACTACAACAAGGATATTTATTGTATTTGTGCAATTCCATAGTTACACAGTACACTCCAAAAACTGTTAAAAGAATGCATGTTTGTTTTGATTTAATGACCTGCTAGTTTAAAATAGACATGATTTCACTTCAGTAATTATACATGTAACTTTTAGTAGTAAATATTGTTTTTTCTTAATTTTTTTTAATATTTATGAAGCTGTAATACCTCTCTAAAATGCGCTTTTATGTTGATAAAACTTTTCATACAATTGGCTATTTGGAAGGGAATTGGCTTACAGAAAATCTTAAGGCAAATTGAAGTTGAAGCCAAGCCTGAAAACTGTAAGAAGCATTTATTGGCAAGTGAAAACAGGTTATTGTGAAAATTGATTTGCAAATTTAATTAGCATTTATTACTGCTGAGAAGCCTATATTTAATGAACGCTGCAGGCCACACCGTTAGTTTAAAAACAATTTCTCTCTGACAGTGTACTTTTCTTCATTCTGGTTTTAAAAGCTTTTCTCCCTCTGTAACGTAACTGTATAATATATCTAATGGGGATCTTAAAACTAGCAAGTTTAAGTATGAAAGGTGGAAGGACTGATGAAGACAAAATTTTAGTATCATCCAGCCTAACAGACGTAGGCTGATGTAGGCTAGACTTTGTTTTGGATGCTAAACCTTAAATGAAATGATGTCTGTAGAGAAATGTTTCAGTACAGTATTAAATATCAATGGTATTAATTATTGTATGATTTAGACTTGAATTCTGACGCCTGGCACTTGAGTGTCTGCTCTAAAGCAGTAATCTCTCTTGACTGTGACCAGTACTGAATACTTCGGTGCACATGCAGTGGATTGAGACTTACACAGTAGCAGTGATATTTCTTGTTTCCTTGTATGTACACTGCAATACAAGGCTTCTTGTCCTATTTCTCTAACTGTGCTTTGAGTGGGCATTGTTTCATTTTTCGCTACTGCACAAAACTGCAGCATTTGTGGCTCTGAAAACTCAAGTAGAAACCTGAGCTAGCTGTTGTCGCAATGTTGATGTGGTAGGAAGACAGTGTTTCTAGGAGCACTGCATGGGATGGGAGTCCATTATACGTTTACAATGGAAGCATGATGATGATCTCTAAATCACAGAAAAGGCTTATAACTATCTGTTGATTATTTTTGGTAATATGAATCTTAAAAATTAATACTTATTTACTACTGACAGTTTATGTAAAGTTAGTAGTTAATTGCAGTTTTCTCGTGACAAATCAGAGATCTGTTACGTTATATTTACTATCTCAGAAAGAAATGATAATGTCCTGTCACTTTTGCTTGCATTTCAAGTACACATAGTTCATGTTGTGCTGCTAAGTCGAGTACAAAGCAGTCATTTGTGGCCTTTGATATAGTTCTGACCCATGCTGTATTTTGACTTTCTTGATATTTTCATGTTGTGCATAATAATTTTTAATCTCGGAGGAGAATTTTAGGCTCATGGGACACAAATTGAAACAAGAGGTTCAGACTGGATATAAGGTAAAAAACCAAACCTGAGAACAGTCACGCAATGGAACAGGTTGCAAGAGGTTGCAGGTTGCCAAGAAAGCCTGTGCAATCTCCATTCTTGAAGGATTTCAACACCACAGTGGATAAAGCTGAGACCACCATGGTCTGACTTCATAGCTGACTTTCCTTTGAGCAGGAGATTGGACTGGAGACCTCCTGACACTTCTTCCAACTGGAATTATCCTTTGATAGTTATCCTGTTTGGCTGCAAAGAAAAAATTTAAAACATGAGGGCAGTGAAAGCTCATGTCGTGTTTAAGTTTTCAGATAGCCAGAAGCAGTGACTGGGGTAGTTCTCATGCCCTGTACTAATTTCATGGGAATGCTTAATTCTGAAGGGTTGCTGGAATGTCATCACATCATCATTAACACCAGCAAAGAAACAGGGAACATAGTGGGTTCAGAGGAAAATTCTGAAGGAGTTGGGATGAAGACTTGCTATGTGGAAGGAACACTAGAGTAGATTTGAACAGTAAAACTAGGGGAAGGGAATTGTAGAGGGGGAAGAGAGAAGCAAAGGTTAAAATTGAAATTGCTCAGGAGCTGACCAGAGATGTCAGGGCTCAAGAGAGCATGTGGCTGTTCCCTGGCTGAATATGTCATTTACTTGAAGGCCAAATAGGCCTAGCATGTTTCTGTCCTTCCAACAAAAATGGGAGGCGGTAATGGTTACAGGTACTGGTTATGACATGAAGAAACTGAATTGGTGAGCTGTCAAAAGATCTGTTGCTGCTGTTATTTTTATTGTTATTGTTATTTTGCTTTTATTGCTATTAAAATCTTCTGGTGGATACCTACAGCTGTTTCAGAGGAAGACTCTTTGAAAGCTAGGGCAAGACAATTTCATTTCTGTTCCACAAACTTCATTTGCATTTTGAGTTCTTGAGTGACAGATATCCTACCTCTTCTTATTCAATAGAATTAGAATTCTGTAGGTGGAGTAAATGGGCTACAGTGCTAAAAAATAAACTCATGTATAGATGACAACCGTAGAACTTAGATCTGAAGGGACCATTGTGATCAGTTTGTTACATGGAATAGATCAACTGTATGATGAATTTAATTTGGTGATATTGTGAATATTTATATAACAGTTATTAGAACTGCCTTTCCCATTAAGGAAGGAATTTGAAATTACTGTGTACTAAAAGTGCCTTAGTTTTTCTAGAGCTTTTGGGGTTTGTGTTCTGAACTCCAGGGTTGGTGTTTAGGTTTGGTTTTGTTGTTCTTTTTTTTCCAAGGATGTCTATGTGATTCATATAAGCATTTTCATTTTGCTGTAAGAGGATACTGATCTTTCTGTTTTCTTTATCATCTCTGCTCTCACATAGAAGGAAAATGGAAGGAGAAAGGGATTCAAATACTAAAACAAACTTAATCTCCAAATTCATGCTTTATTTTCACTAAAGAAATGTGAAATTATACAGTGTTTCATGATAGCTGCTGGATTCTGCATACTTTTAGAAGCTTGCCTCAAAACACTTTGTTTCTGTTGGCAAAAGACAAGTTATTCTAAGTAACAAGCTTTGAGGTTTTTCTTTCAGTAGCCATGAAAGAAATATTCTTTTCCAGGATGAGTTATCTTAATACAGGTTGATACTTTTAACAGTCAAAATATCTGAGCTGGTTTTTAATTTACGTGTCTTAAATTTAAACTCAAATATTACATATATAAATAAAGAATATATAGGGATACAAACTTTAACTAAATGTTGTATGATTTTTATTTACTGTAGTAAATGCTTGAGACTTTCAGTAAAAAGTTGCTGTCTAGTGAGAATATGTCTAGTCATCTTTCAGTATTTAAGTGATGTTTTGCAGCCTTGACAGGCTTGTGTTCATAGCAGCAAAAAACACTTGGGAAAATACTGTGTAATTAAACTAAGATAAAGATTATTTTTAAAATGAGACTCATGGTGTGATATGACTTCTGCATATCAATCTTTTTTTTTTTTTTTTTTTTTTTTTTTCAGATTCAGGCCATCAAGATGATGGTTCGATGGTTGCTAGGAATGAAGAACAACCACAGCAAGTCTGGAACTTCAACTCTGAGGTTGCTAACAACAATATTACACAGTGATGGAGATTTAACAGAGCAAGGGAAAATTAGGTATGTAAGAGATGGTAATGTTTTGATGTCTGTGATGTGGTGGGGAGAGTTTGAGGTATAGTAGTACTTAAACTATTCTGTTAGACCACTTAACAATTTATACGTCTTATTTTTTAAGAACTAATGGTAAGCTTTGCTGGATTCCTTCATAAGTTTGCTGAGTCTCAGGGGTTTTTTAACACTGTAGATATGACTGTATTTTAATGGTTTTATCTTCTTTGGTTTATCTCTTTTTTTGAAGAGCCATTATTCATATTGCAAGAATAAACTGTGTAACTTCCTCTCTCCCACTGAAAATTGGTTTTAATTTTTTATGCAGCTTGGTCTTCCTGATATACCAATTGTTGTGTATGTCAGAGGCCAATAGGCAGGCTTTCTAATAAAAAATAATAGCATGTTGCAGTAAACCACATGGGAATAGCTAGTACATAAGGCACTTCTGCTTGAAGGCAGACTTTGATCCCTTGAGCCTCTAAAAGTGAAAGGAAGAGGGAAATGTGTCAAGGGGATTAAGTCTCAATAAATAATTTACCTTTTAGGTGATTGTTAGACAACTTTTTTTTTTTTCCTGGGTATCTTCTTAATCCTCTGTAGTAGGAGAAGTGACAAGTTGTCAGCTGCTATTGGGTAGCGTTTAATGTTATACAGTGATTATGCAGATAAAACCTATGTTGTGTGTGCAAAATTGCAAACCCAAGAGTTGTCTAATATATTATCTTTGTTGTAACTGTGTAGCCTTTCTTAAAGTTCCTTGTAAATAATTGTTTCATAGTTTTAAATTCTATAATACGACCATTCATGGCAGTTACTAGGGAGTTAAGTGTTTCAGCATGACTGCTTGGAGCATATTGTTGGCTTATCCAGTAGTTTGTGAGTGGATCAGTTCTGTAGGTCCTGTGTGTTTTCATGCTTGGGGTGATGATTCCTTACTGTCCATGTTTTAGAAACTTAATTTTCCCCCTCTTTTTGTACTAAAAACTTTAGATAATAATAGAAACCACATATAATGATGTGGTCAGTTCTCCATTATTGAAATTAATGGAGGGCTGGGGATCCTTTTACGGGAGGGAGAAAGCTACAATGACGAGTGAGGTTGCTCTGTCTTAAAGGCAGCCCTTCAACCCCAGAGCTTGGAGCTCTGCCTGGGGATTGATGATGAGCCGACTGAGAGCTTCTGGGTTAGGATTAAGGAGCAGACTGGTATGGGTGACATTGTAGTGGGTTTCTGCTGTAGACGCCCTGACCAGGAAGAGCAAGTGGATGAGGCCTTCTATAAACAGCTAGAAACAACTTCACGTTTGCAGGCCTTGGCCCTCATGGGGGACTCTTCAACTGCTCCAATATCTGCTGGAGGAGCAACACAGCAGTGCATAAACAATCCGGGTGCTTCCTGGAGAGCATCGACAACAACTTCCTGACACAAGTGATAGAGGAGCCAATGAGGAGAGGTGCTCTGCTGGACCTCTTACCAACAAGGAGGGACTTGTTGGGTGTGTGAAGGTCGAAGGCAGCCTTGGCTGTAATGGCCATAAGATGGTGGAGTTCAGAGTCCTGAGGGCAAAAAGCAATACCACAGTGCCGGACTTAAGGACAACGGACTTGGGCATCTTCAAGGATCTGCTTAGTAGAGTCCCATTGGATAAGGCCTTGAAGGGAAGAGGGGCCCAAGAAACCTAGTTAGTTAGTATTCCAGCATCATCTCCTCTAAGACTCAAGAGTGGTCAAAGCAGAAGGTCAGGCAAATATTTCAGCAGAGCTATGTAGATGAGCAAGGAGCTCCTGGCAAAACTCAAACACAAAAGGAGGGATTGAGAGTAGTCCTGCAGAGAATGACTTGGTACTAGTGGATGTAAATGTGGACATGACCTGGTGATGTGTGCTTGCAGCCCAGAAAGCCAACTGTATGCTGGGCTGCATCAAAAGAAGTGTGGCCAGCAGGTTGAGAGAGGGGATTCTACCCTTATTCTCCACTCTGGTGAGAACCCACCTGGAGTACTGTGTCCAGCTCTGGAGTCATGAGTACAGGAAAGACATGGACCTGTTGGAATGGGTCCAGAGGAGGGCCACAAAAATGATCAGAGGGATGGAGCACCTCTCCTATGAGGAAAGGCTGAGAGAGTTGGAATTGTTCTGCCTGGAGAAGAGAAGGCTCCAGGGAGACCTTATTGCGGCCTTTCAATACTTACAGAGGGCCTATAAGAAAGATGCGGACAAACATTTTAGTAGGGCCTGTTGTGATAGGACAAGGGGTAATGGTTTTAAACTAAAAGAGGGTAGATTCAGACTAGATATAAGGAAGAAATCTTTTACGATGAGGGTGGTTAAACAGGTTGCCCAGAGAGGTGGTAGATGCCCCATCCCTGGAAACATTCAACTTGGATGGGGCTCTGAGCAACCTGATCTAGTTGAAGATGTCCCTGCTCATTGCAGGGGAGTTGGACTAGGTGACCTTTAAAGGTCCCTTCCAACCCAAAGCATTCTGTGAGGTATACAGAAAGTGGAAGTAGGGACGGGTAACCTGGCAGGGATACAGAGAACACAGTCTGAGACACAGCTGGGAAAGTCAAAGCCCAACTGGAATTGAATCTAGCGAGGGATGACAAAGGCAACCAGAAGAGCTTCTTTAAGTAAATAGATGACAAAGGAAGACTAGGAAAAATGTGTACCTGCTGCTGAATGAGGCAGGAGCCCTGGTGACATCGGACATGGAAAAGGTCAAGGTACTGAATGCCTTCTTCACCTCAGTCTTCACTAGCAAGACTGGCTTTCAGGAATCCCAGGCCCTGGCAACCAGGGGAAAGTCTGGAGCAAGGAAGACATACCCTTGGGGGAAGATCAGGTTAGAGAATACTAAAGCAAACTGGACATGTGTAAGTCCATGGCCCTTGATGGGGTGCACCCATGAGTGTTGAGGGAGCTGGCAGATGTCATTGTGAGGCCACTCTTGTTCCTCTCTGAATGATCATGGTGATTGGTACAAGTGCCTGAAGACTGGAGGAAAGCAAATGACTTTCCTATCTTCAAAAAGGACTGGAAGTAGGACCCAGAGAACTAACTACAGGCCAGTCGGCCTCACCTCAATCCCTGAGAAGGTGATGGAACACCTGGGCTCCCCAGCGCAAAAGAGATGTGGAGCTACTAGACGGAGCCCACCGTAGGGCCGTGAAGATGCTTAAGGGATTGGAGCATGTGATGGATGAGGAAAGGCTGAGAGAGCTGGGACTGTTCAGCCTAGGGAAGAAAAGGCTCAGTGGGCGTCTCATCAATGTGTATAAATAACTGAATGGAGGGTGTAAAGTTGGAGTCAGGCTTGTCAGTGGTGTGCCGTGACAGGACCAGAGGCAATGGGCACAAACTGAAATACAGGGGGTTCTGTCTAAACACAAGGAAATGCTTTTTCCACTGTGAGGGTGACTGAGCACTGGCACAGGTTGTCCAGAGAGATGATGGAGTTTCCGTCCTTGGAGATATTAAAAAGCCATCTGGACACTGTCCTGGGCAGCCTGCACTAGGTGACCCTGCTTGAGTAGAGAGGTTGGGCTAGATGACCTCCAGAGGTCCCTTCCAACTGTAACTATTCTGTGATTCCCAGTATTGCATTTTGGGAAGGCTGTAAGCTGTAAGGAGAGAAGGTCTCCATTGTCTCTGTGTGAGCTATACCGCCTACATTAACAAGTACTCTGAAAACCTGAAGCAGAGGAGGTGATGTTTCAGGCACATTAGTTTTGCATGGAGCTTGCTGGTATCTCGCTGACACTTCTGACCTTTATTCTTCACCCTTTAAGAACTCGGTGAGGACATCTTCTTTCTGGCAGTGCTTATTGTGTCCCTACTGTGCAAATCTTACACTGCTCCTTCCAAATTAGAGTAGGCTTTGGAAAGAGTAAAATTGTCTGTTAAGTACAGAACACAACCTTTTAAACTGTACTTGATCTGATACCATTCTATGTAGAGTCAGTTTTTGTGTTCATGGCTTGCATTTGTCTTTTAAACAATGTATAATTTGCTAAAAATAATTGAATTAACTGAAAGTGCCAGGGTTCAGGAGACATTTGATCTCATGTAGACTGTTAGTCATGTTGTAATCATCTTGGTGTTATTGTCATCAGCCATGAAAATTACTGTCCCCATGCCTCTTTGAAAAGTACAGTTGTGTAGATTTAGTGACATTTTAAGGGAATGGGATTTTTTAAAATTTCAAAGCATGGTTCAGCCTAGAGTGTCAGGTGAAGACAAGGTCCCACTTGGAAAACAAATAAACAACTCCCTACCCTTGTTCATCCTTCTCACTTTCAAGTAGTAGGATTGATGACTGTTGAGTTGCTTTTAAGACAGCAACTAATTGCTTTGAGATGTTAGCCTATGTAAGTTAAATTCACCAGTGCCAGATTTTTGAAATATTTCGTCAACAAACAATATCTCAACCATCTTTCCAGGTCTTTATTTTTCATTTTATAAGTCATAAAAAGTCCTACAAATTTAAAACTCAGTATTATACTAATTTTCTATTTGTGGTTAGGTAAAATAGCTAAAGTTGAATCTCGCATGTCTTTGTAGTAGGATTTTAATTTTAATCTATACTAAGCATAAAATAAGAGTATTTCAGTATCAGAGGACACTAGCTGTTGCTGGAAGTATTGATATTAGATATGGACCTGAACTGAGATTTTTCTGAAATGCTATCTACATTTTCCTTAAACTGAAGCTTACCAAGAGAGAAATTACTTAAAAACTGGAGTTTAGAACTTCATGGTTCTGTGCTATAGATAATTTACTACGCTATCTGGTGTGCAGCGTTTTCAGAGGTTGTATTCCAAAGACACTTTTTATTCCATGGAACATGAAAAATGCTTAGAAAATTCAACACTGGCATTTATTCTCTGGAGTAGAAGAACGAACATTAACTGGTAGTTTGTAAAGTGAGAGAAGAGATGATTACATACCAGATATGTTTTCAGGATGCATTTGTTTGGATTATCTTTGTGCAGCCCACCACCTTAATTAAGACTGTGTTTTGCACTTGGTAACATCTTTCCATGTGGTTTCACTTTTGTTCTCATTTCAAACACGTGGTCTTCAGCAATAGTAATAGCACTCCAGAAAACAAATGTCCAGCTCCCTCTTGTATCTCTTAGAGAGCTCCTGATAGGACAAGGGCATCCTTGGTACTAATTTTCAAAACTACTAGAAGAAATCAAAAACTGCAATTATATCATACAGAGGCTTTTATTTCAGCCCTAATAATTGTGTGGTTTGCGATAATGCAGATCAGAAGGCTTTTGGCTATAACAGTTTGATCAAAAATAAATCCTCAATTGAGAGTTTCTTTGAAGATAATCCTTTGGGGGAATAAGACAGATCTGATTTTCATCTTCAACTGTAAGAATGATACTCAAAACTGACCCTGTCCTGCTCTTCCTTCCCACAGCATGCACACATGCTCGTGGGTATTTCTGTGATACATATACTCTGTAAAGATTTGGCCAACTTTTATGTGAAATATCTTTGATTGAATTTTCAGAATTAAATGTTATCACTACCAAAGCTGAGGAAAATTGAAAGTTCTTAATTTTATACTTTCCTTTGGCTCAATCACTCTTGTACTTGTAAGTCATTATTGCTCAATTGTCACTGAAGTGCAAAAATTGAATCTTTATTGGGTTCACTTATCACAGTAGATGCAATTTGAAGTGAAATTTGGCATTTAAGAACCAGACGTTACCATGTTAATCTTCATGCTTTGTTTCAAAGTTAGTGCAGCTTTTGTCTCGTCATTTGGTTGCTCGCGACCTGTTTGGGGTTTTTTTTGAGATGTTGTTTCCATAAAATACTGCGGTGTGTATAAAACCTGATTAGATAAATTTTAACGTTTAAGCTCTTCAGTAGGTATTTTTATCATGCACTCTGTGTTTAATAATGGGTGTTAATCTCATTCTTTAAATGCTTTATACGGTTTTCATGACAATAGATTTAAGGCTACAGTGTTTGCTCTTCCTAAGGATAAAGGGCAAATGATTAAGAAGTTAAACAATATTTGCCCTGCTTAAGTGAATAATTATTTCTAAGTAAGAATACAACTTGATTCCTGTTCCAAGTTACCAGAGGAAAAAGCTGTACTTACTACTTCTGAATAGAATTCATTAGTGTTTTAAGTGAGAGATGCATAAAACTTAATTCTTTTGTGTTTGATCTGAAGAAAGGCAGAAGTAATATACTGTACTGAAAGAAATTTTCTAAGAACAGTGAAAGCTCAACTAAGTTTATTAATGCACACATTTAGTGGATATCAGTTTGCAAAGCTCATGGGAAGACGCTTTTAATATTTTGATAACCTTTGTAAATACGGTTGTAGGTTACAGAAAAACCTGTTCATCTTTTGATATGAAAATTAGCAAATGGTTGGAGTGTTTTGCTAAGTGGGAGTGCAGTTTGGGTGTGCAAGTCACATAACTACTTTCAGCATGTTGAAAATCTTTTCACTTGCTAAGTTCTTTTTGCTATTGTCTTAAAAATATAATTCACTTAGTCACCTATCATAATATCTAACTAATCTCAATTTATGTTGACTTGCAGCGTGGATTTTGAGCTATCATTGCTAGAAAAAGTGTGGCAACTTTGAGGACTAGAAATGGGCTGTTACTTTGACAGGAACAACTTGCTGAAGAAAAACCAGCATACTGAACAAAAGTATCTTACAGGCTAAATGAGGTCTCTGAGAGGCAGTTTGGACTGTGCTGGTCCAGTGCACAGCTAGAACTGTTTCACATACCTGTGGAACTTTTAGGAAGTTCCAAGGAATATTTTCATTGCTAAGTTGGGGCAAGGTAATAGGTATGTGGTAATAGGCTGTAAAATGTGGTGACATGGAAAATACTTTTGGTTTGAAGTTACTTCTGCTGTTGATTGGGGGGGGTGGGGGTGGCAGCAAAGTCCATGGAAACTTTTCCTAAGTACCTTTTTTTCAGTTTTTCACTAATGCAAACTTACTGAGATTTAATTAAGTCAAATAATTACATAAAGTTTTTACTAATTAACCTTCATAACCCATGTGCTTGTTTTTCAGTAAACCTGATATGTCTCGGTTAAGGCTGGCTGCGGGGAATGCTATTGTGAAGTTGGCACAAGAACCTTGTTACCATGAAATCATCACCCTAGAACAGTACCAGCTGTGTGCGCTAGCCATAAATGTAAGGAAATTAGGTGGGACTTGTGGGTTATCAGCAAATGTATGAGTATATATGTTGTTTGTTCTGTATGTTGTGTATACTTTTGCTAAATCTGATTTTATGCAAAACGTTCAGTCTTGGCATGAATTTATTTTCCCACTACATAATACTGAAAAGTGATTTTGGGTGAGAATTAGATCTATAGTACTGGTCTGCCTAGTGGGGGAATGTTAACTTAAAAGTAGTGAAATGTTAGAATATTGATGAACCAAGGAACTCAGTATTGATTTTACGTAATACCTCAGTTGCATTATAACATTATTAGAAGTTGAAATGAGATGACATAAAGTACGTTGGACTGCAGTGACAACAGTGACCTTCGTTTCTTGATACTTGGGTAGAATATATTTGCAACGCAGAGGTCTGCAAAGATATTTGGCATCCTTTAAATATTAAAAGAGGTAGGGAGAGATTTCTCAGTATATGTTGGAATTTTCATCCTTAATTTCTGCTGGTGAGCCCAAAGTAGCAGAAAGGAAGTAACTTCCGAATTCTAAGTAGAGATATAGAGATACTCTGTGTTCCTGTTTTGTAGACTTAAATTCTACAGAAATTGATTCGCACCCCAAGAGTAAGGTGATAATGGAGGAACTCATGTTGGTGTTACTTGTGTAACTGCTGGTATTCTCCTGACTTTTGTAAAGTCAAGAAATCCTCTGGGAAGAATCCCTTCCAGAAGATATCTTCAGTAATAATGGTATTCTATTGTAGACCTTAATTCCTATGACTGGCTAAAGCTTTAAAAGCTGCAACCCCATTTAAAATGTCAGAAGATTTGAAATTGGAATTTAATATTAGAAAATATAAAGTAAAGCTCCTGTGTGGATATTGTTTATTTTCATATAGAGTATCTTTTAAAGTTCTTAAGTTGTTTGGAATTGGGTACAGTTAGGCTAGAAAAATCATTCATATACCAGAGTAAGGCAGTCTGTATTATATTTATGTATTGACAATGTTTAGGTGGATTTTAAGCCTCTGTGTTCCTATGGAAAGTAGCCCTTACTCAGTTCCCAAATGCTGTGAAACACAAGAGAAATGGAGCAAAACTTAAAATTACTTAAGCAAATGAAATCTAACAAAAATGCAGCAGAAATTCAGTGGTAATAACTGAAGGTCTTTTCACCCAAAGCGAGGACTGACACTTTTCAATCTTCCTATTCCAAAACCTAATAGAAATGTTAGTCCTGAGTCAAAATCAGTTTTAAAGATTTTTACAATTCAGAACAAAATTACTAGAGAGTAGAATAACCACTTACTGTAATGACAAATAAGACCTGTCTCTGTTCCAGAAAGGATACTCTAGCCAGATAATGTCATGCCAATATAGTATTTGCATGTTCTGTTTTCTTCTGATCCCAGTGATCAAAATACGTTCATTTCTTCAGTCATCTCCCTTCTATGGCAAAGTTTTGTTTATTGCAAATGTTAATGTTGCAGTTCACCTCTATTAAAATTTGCCTTCATTGTTTTGACTCTCTTTTCAGTACGTTAGGAGCAAGTTCCTTGCCCTTCATTGCATCACTGTCTCTCACTTTCTTTTTTGCTGCTTCATTTTCCAGCTGTATCAGTCTTAACTGTTTCTGGATATTGATAACAGATGTGTTGTCACCTTTTTTTTTTTTTTTTTTTTTTTTTTTTTTTGCTATCTTTGGGTCTAATGCTTACCTCTCCTCAATTTTTGAAAGGGAATTTTGAGAGATGAGATTTAAATTAAGAAAACATTCTAGGGTCACCAACATTTATAAGCAAGTTAGTATCACATCTTACTATAGAATCATAGAATAGTTTGGGTCGGAAGGGACCTCTAAAGATCATCTCCTTCCAAACACACTGCCATGGGCAGGAACATCTTCCACTAGATCAGGTTGCTCAAAGCCCCATCTATCCTGGCCTTGTACACATCCACAGCTCTAGGCAACCTGTGCCAGTATCCTACCTCTGTTGTGGTTTAACCCCAGCCAGCAACTCAGCACCATGCAGCCGCTCACTCAGTTCTGCCCCCACCTAGTGGGATGGGGGAGAGAATCGGGGGGGGGGGGTAAAACTTGTGGGTTGAGATAAGAACAGAATAGAACAGAAAAGAAGAAACTAATAATGATAATGATAACACTAATAAAATGACAACAGTAATAATAAAAGGATTGGAATATACAAGTAATGCACAATGCAATTGCTCACCACCCACCGACTGACACCCAGTTAGTCCCCGAGCAGTGATCCCGCCACCACCACTCCCCCCAGTTTATATACTAGATGTGATGTCGCATGGTATGGAATACCCCTTTGGCCAGTTGGGGTCAGCTGCCCTGGCTGTGTACCCTCCTGACTTCTTGTTCCCCTCCAGCCTTCTTGTTGGCTGGGCATTGGAAGCTGAAAAATACTGGACTTTAGACTAAACATTACTTAGCAACCACTGAAAACATCAGAGTTATCAATGTTCTTCTCGTAACCTAACTCAGAAACATAGCACTTTACCAGCTACTAGGAAGACAATTAACTCTACCCAGCTGAAACCAGGACAGCCACCCACATTGCAAACACTTTTTCGTTATGTCCTATCTAAACTTAACCTCTTTCAGTTTAAAACCATTGCCCCTTGTCCTGTCACTTGCAGGCCCTGGTAAAGTCTTTCTCTGTCTTTCTTATAAGCCCCCTTCATATATTGAAAGGCCACAATAAGGTCTCCCCAGAGCCTTCTCTCCTCCAGGCTGAACAACCCCAGCTCTCTCAGCCTTTCTTCATAGGAGAGGTGTTCCAACCCTCTGGCCATTTTCATGGTCCTCTTCTGGACCTGCTCGAACAGCTCCATGTCTGTCTTGTAATGGGGACCCCAGAGCTGGAAGCAGTACTCCAGGTAGGGTCTCACTAGAGCGGAGTAGAGGGGGCAGAACCACCTCCCTTGACCTGCTGGTAATGCTTCTTTTGATGCTGCCCAGGATACAATGGGCTTTCTGGGCTACGAGTGCACATTGCTGGTTCAGGTCCAATTTTTCATCCACCAGTGTCCTGTTCCCAGCAGGGCTGCTCTCAACCCCTTCATCCCCCAGCCTGTATTGATGCTGAGGAGTGCCCTGAGCCAGGTGCAGGACCTTGCACTTGGCCTTTGTTGAACCTCATGAGGTTCACATGGGCCTGCTCCTCAAGCCTGCCAAGGCCCCTCTGGATGGCATTTCTTCCCTCTAGTGCATCAGCTGCACCACTTGACTCTGTGTCATCCACAGACTTGCCAAGGGATGTACTCAATCCTTCTATCTGTGTCATTAATAAAGATATTGAACAGTACTGGTCCCAAAATTGACTCCTGAGGGACACCACTTGTTACTGATCTCCATTTGGACACTGAGTTTTCGACCGCAATTCTTAGGGCGTGACCATCCAGCCAATTTTTTATCCAGTCCATCTATGAAACCCATATCTCTCAGGTTTAGAGACAAGAATGTTGTGTGAGGTGGTGCCTTACAGAACTCTATCTAGATGGCATCAGTTGCTCTTCCCTTATCCACCTACGTAGTGACTCCATTGTAAAAGGCACTAGATCAGTCAGGCATGACTTGTCCTTTGTGAAGCCATGTTGGCTGTCTGTAATGATCTCCCTGTGGTTATCCATATGCCTTGACATATCTTCCAGGAGAATCTGTTCCACTACAGTATCGCTTTTGTCACCTTTTCTCCTCAGTTATTATTTCTTTGCTAACTTCCTTACTTGTTTACTAGAACTTAGCTTGTAAGATCAGTCAGGACAGGAATTCTGCCTTTACTTTTCTCTGCAGCTCTTAATGGACTTTGAATACTTAGGAATAACTTTTCTAGATCTTCTTGAGGACTTCTGCAGTCTCCTTTCTCTCTGCCAGGCTATTGAGTTCAGATCCTCAGATGCAGAGTAACAGTAATGGTTTCAGTGATTTTTGCACTTTACAAGTGGTACTGCATTAATCTCTTATGGAAACCCATCTGTATATTTGTTTTTGATATATTTGCATGTGTACATATGCATATGTTTATGCTTAGAATGTTTAGTATTGGAATCCATTTCTTGATGGTAGATCCTGACTATTCTGTAAGTTTATTCATTCTTAACACTATGAAGTGTAGCCATGAATTAGGACATTCAAGTGATGTCAAGGCCAACTCTAGTATTATGTAATTTAATTTAAAGTGAATGTTCTTTAAGTGAACAGATCAGGAAGCAGTTTAAACAAAAGGAAAAGCTTAATTTTTAAAGTCTGTAATGGTTGCACAGGTTCTGCTGTGGTTCTGTGCTGGCAGGTTTTTTTGTCTTGAGACTGCCATTTTGTAATGTGGAATGATTAGAGTGCAGAATATGTAATTAAGTGTTGTCACTAGTTGCTGTATTAAGGTTGCACTGGTAAACAGAGACTTTGTGATGATTAAATGCATGTAGTTTTAGTCATTTTAAAATCAGTTATGTATGTGTTTGGCCAAACCTGTGAGCTCACCAGCAGTTCAGTTCTTTGATCTGTAGAACAAATTTTGATGTCAGCAGAGCTTCATATTGAAATAGAGTAGAAAATAATTGAGCATAGGTTTAAGTACTTCAGTGTTTAACAGGCTTTGAGACCAGATTTAAGATCTAATAAGCTTTGCTGTTGAGAATGCAATTTTAATTGTATTTAGAATAAATCTTTTAGATTGCATAAGTTTCATTTGTTAAAAAAAAAAAATCCCAAAGCTTTTTCAGGTTCCTTTGTCAACTCTGAAAGTGTTTTAATTGTTTAAGCAAGTCTTTGTCAATTTTCAAGAATCAGAGTTGTGTCTGAGGGGTACATGCTGCTTTTCAAATAGTTTTCTAAAAAATACTTTTAAATGGTGAACTTCTGATGAATGGGCATTAAATTCTGAGAAGTAGATACGTAAAATTGGGCTAATATATGTGTTTTCTTTGTATGCTATAAAAAAATGTAGAACTTGGTTGAGTTTGGTCCTGCTTCTTCCCAGTGAACTAGTGTAACTGAGCTCAATTTAAGGTTATTCTCAATATTAAAAGATAAAGAAATGATAATAATTTCAATTTGTGCCACACAATGCCATCAGTAACAATGAACTATACCTTCCTTTGTCCTCTTAGTCAAGGAGGACATGCTTCCTTGTCAGTATACCAACAAGGCACAGGTCTCTTCTAAGCTTTCCAAAGGCTTCTGAGCAGGAGAAGAGCGCTGTACCTTAGCCTTCTGCTGGGGAGGGTGGATTTGCTATGAAGAGGCAATAGTTATTGAGTAGGTCTCACGGTTTGGGTTTGTGGTCTTGGGTTGCTTCAAATCTGGCTGCAGCCGGAATTTCAGGGTTTCAGTCCATAGAGGAAGACTCTGGCTTGAAGCACAGATGGAAAAAGGGGGCTTGATTAATTTCTTCTGGATTTAATTTTTGAGTGAGGGGAGAAGGCGGCTTGTGTTATCTAACACATGACCTCTTCTGATGCCATTTGCGAATTTAGCGGAGTCAGTGTTACCAGTGGCTCGGTTTTGTCTCTGCACTTCCAGTTGGCTGATAGCTGGAAACCCTCTTCAATTCTTCCTGGTTTCTAAACTGTCATTTGATTAAAATAGCTGTTTATTCCTGTTAATGTTTTTTCTTCATATTTAGAGATAACAAATTTTTCCTTTTGACCTTTTTTTGGCAGGTTAAATATGGCAAGCTGTTTTGGTGGCCTTGTTTACCTTATGCTTTTCTGTACATTTTCTTCTAACTTTTCTGCACCTGCTTCTGTTATCCTTCCTTGGCCTTTTACTAAATGGTTTGTGGCATATTGAATGGTGTCTTAAAATAAAGTACGTAGGTTATTTTCATACAGAGAATTTTGAAGTTCCTATCTTTTCTGGAAATACGTTGCTTAATACATTGTAGAAGTACATTTGCAGCCTTCATATTATTTTACTTTGTGTTACTTGGCAACTGTTAGACACGGGCTATTACCTTCCGTGGTCAGTCATAGTTCATAGGTTTCCACAGTACAGTGGAAATGCTTGGTACTCTCAACGTTTAACCTTATCTGGTAATTCTGTTGAATTTTACATAGTTTGTAATATTAATGGCGTGATGAAAATTTGTGAAATCGCAGTAGTAAAGTCAACACAGTGATTACTGGTGGCTAAACACTGTTTCGGTGCAGGTCTTTGACTTTGGCTCTACAAAGCAAGCCGTCCTATTGTAAACAATTTCATTAACTCCATGCCTCAGTCCTATGCTAAATTAGGCCTTGGGTCCTGAATGTGATATCTTCTTGTACACTTTCTGAACTTTAACTCTTCTCTTGATCTTAAGGGAAGCTTCAACTGATTAATTCAATTTAATTGCTCTGAATTGGCATTAAAAATTTTCTTACAATTCCTATATATCTGTAGCTGTGAGGTCTGAAATTGATTTTGGCATATTTACCCAGGCTTCCATGTTTTATTTCACTGTTTGTATTACTTTTCTAAAAGTTTACTTTTACCTTTTTTTGGTTTTGCCTTTTTTTTTTTTTTTTATAGGATGAATGTTACCAAGTGAGACAAATATTTGCTCAGAAACTTCACAAAGGCCTTTCTAGACTACGGCTGCCACTAGAATATATGGCTATTTGTGCACTGTGTGCAAAAGATCCTGTGAAAGAGAGAAGAGCTCATGCTAGGCAGTGCCTTGTGAAGAACATAAATGTCAGAAGGGAATATCTGAAGCAACATGCAGCAGTTAGTGGTAAGAGAATAGATGTCGCTTTTTGGTACAAGTGCTATAGTTTAAATGTAAATGTGAGTAGACACTGAAAATATTGATCATTTTCTGGTTTGATACATAGAATGGCTGTAAATTTCACTTAGAAGTATCTAATGAAAACTGAAAATAGAGTCCAGATTTTCTTTAGAGTTTTTTAATAGGTATTTCTGAGATCTTTCAATTTCGTTAAAGGCTGTGCAAATGCTTATACCGAAGTATATTGGAAGTGAAGTAGTTTTTCAAGGCAGTTATGTGTACTGTTTGAACTTAATGGTTAATTAATGATTGTCACTTCACATACAACATGATTTTACTTCAGTAATTAATAATATGCAACCTTAATGACATAATGCTGTACTAAATTGTCTGTCTTTCCGCTGCTATATTGAGTAGCTTCTTATGTTATGCTGGGAAAGGGCTATATTTGTAGGCACTTCAGGATGAGTTTATGTAATTCTTTCATCCCTGTGCCAGCAGTTGCATTGTGGGAATGCTGTGTAAGTTGTTATGGACTAATGTTAGCTATTTTTCTTTTATAAAATCAGTCCTTTTCCCTTTTGACATACTCAAAGCTACTCACATGCAGTATGACGATACTGGTATATGGTTATAGGAAAAAGTAGACCTTCATGAAGAGCTGTGGGCATTTCGAATAAGAGTTTTTGAAAGTTTTATTTCTTTGAAAGATTACTGATCATTTGCCCTTTTGTAAATGAAGCAGATTTTTTCATCTTGTCTTAGGATAGACCAGACCTGGTTTTTGAATCTGATCTCACAGATCCTGTCGGATAACTGATTTCCTTCTACATTTATGAATCAGACTTTATATTAGTCATGTCAGTCTGTGTGAGCCTTAGTCCCCTTAGATTTTGATTAGAGAATAAGTCTGCAGAGAAATCATTTTGTGTATTGTTAATTAGACTTAAAAAAAGCAAAAACATGGGTGCTTTTTCACCCTCCTCAATAACATGTAAAAAAGAAAAATCCATTGAGCAAATGCCTCTAAGTCATCCTAAGACTATTCCTCTTGAAAGTTGAAAACTCTTTTAGTTATGTGGGAGGAAAATATAAGAATTCTCATATGATTAAAAGTAATTGCTGATTTCCTAACTATATAAAGATAGATGCTGCAAAGTTACTATCAAAAATCTGTAGAAGAAATGAAGAGGAGCCTAGATCTGTGTGATTCTCTTTATCCAATAGGACTTCAAAGTGTGCCTGATGATTTTTTTTCTTGCTGAAAGACTTACCCTGAGTGATGCCATTGATTTGATATGTACTATAATCTGTGAGGAGTCTGCATTAAATATAGATTGCAGGATTTTTTGAGGATTACAGTGTTATGTTAACTTTGTGACATTCAGGTTTACCAGTCTGAACTTTTAATAAATAAAATGTCTTGAACTGTTTGCATCTTAAAAAAATAATTATTGCAGTAGTACAGCTGAAGCTCAGTTCTGGTAAGATCATACTATTTAAACGTGTATGTGTCTCCTCCTGTGTCATTCTCCCTACTGGCCATGCAGTAACTCAGAGTTGTAAGGACGATAGTATCTCCTCTGAAGCGCTTCCACAAAAAACTAGAGCTGAGAATCTGCATCTCTGATTAATGCATCTATTTTTCTGAACCTATAAATGTATGATTTTGTGATATGTTTTTTCTTGAAAACTTGGTACAGGTGAGGAGGATATATTTCAGGTATTTGGGAGGATTTCAGCATTTGTTGAAAAGATGGTAAACCTCCGTATACCTTGCCTTAGGGAAAACTTCCTAAAGACTGGTACCAGACAGTAAAATGCCTCTTTCCTTCACACTGACCTTTTACAGGCTGTCAGGAATTACTCTCAGGCCTCTTAAATTCTCTAAATGCTATTCAGAGTGGAAGCCACTCAAGAGGAGACTTATTTTGATTATGTATCTGTTACTAGTTTCATCTGGGTAGAGGCTTGTGTCTTGCATAGTAATCATTGTTTTCTAAGGGCAGGCTTTTACTTGCAAGTAAGTGGAAAAATTACAAGAGTAAAGATTAATTTTTTTAACAAGTTTCTTTCTTAAATGCTCATAAAGGCCTGTCATGAGGGGGTTTTGGCACATTCTAGTTTCAAGTGCTGGTAGTTCATGTCTGTAAAGCCACCCCACCTTTCAAGTTGTGTCTGTGTTTATTAGAGATGAGGAAAGAATGTAAATACTATTTTTTGTGGTGACAGGGGTTAAATATAATGCATGTCAATATTTGTCCTTTTCCTGTTTTGTCTGGATCTGGTTCGCTTTGTTTTCCAGACCCAGCTGGAATTATTACTATAGTTATATTAGAAACTGTACAAGGCAGAAAGTTAGTGAAACACTGAGTTCATGAGTTCTTGATGAGCATTCTACTGAAGTTGCTAATTAATACAAATAATAGCAGGTTGGTTTGCCTGGGACATGTCTAAGGCAAGCCAATCTTGCTAGTGTTCTAAAATCATAGTTAAGTTCTTTTTCTTCCCTGCCACATCTTTTTTTTTTTTTTTTTTTTTTTTAAATTTAGTTAAGCAAACAGATGTTGGATAAAAATGTCAGTGTTCTAATGTATTTGAAAATAGTTTTCAAATATTATTATATATAATGATTTACAGATATTTGGACTTCTTATTCATAACCTAATAGGGGTTAAAAGCTTACTGAAAGAAGATTTTACAGACTTGGTCATGTCTTTCATGACCACTCACTAGCTCAAAAATGTGATTTTTCAAAAACAGAGACAGCAATTTCCCTCCTTCCTTCACATATGCATTCAAGTGTTTATCCATAGGCATGTTAATACCATGACTTTGCATTTGCCACAAGCACTCAAGATCAGATGCTTGTACTATAGTAACATACCCAGAACACTAGCATGCCTTCCTTGCCTATCGTTCTGCCTGTTGCACAGGGTACAGGTTTAATAACTTAGGTGTGCTGTGCATCCTCCAGTTCCTCTTAGTCGTTAGGCTAAAGAAAACAGCCTGGACGTTTTCTGCAAAACGCTTTTTGACTTTTGGTATACAACGTGTCTTTTTGTTGTCCGTGCCCTGTGCGATATGACCTTTTTTATTCTGATTTTCGTCATCAAACTTTGAGGTGCTGAAGTTCACTCTGCGTGGTGTTGGTTAGCTCAGGAATTTATTTGTTACCTTATGGAATGTGTATTTTGTGATCATAACTCTGAGAGGGCCTTTGGCAACAATCCCTACTTTGTGAATCCTCGAGGAAAATAGGCCATCTGACTGTCGTGATGTAGGAAAGACTTTCTCCTGCAGTCCTTGCTTAGGACAGCTTACAAGTCTTGGAGGATGCTAGAAAAAGTTTTGAATGCTTTGAATGTCATAGTTCAGTTGTGCTGCTCTGTTCAAGTGGGATTGAACCTTTCAAACTCAGTCCACTACTACTTTGTTATAGCTTTTATGTTACCTCCTATCCCTTCTTTAAAAGGGTAAGGTAAACAGGTGGGTTTGGGGAACATTGTGGCAATTTGACTGCAAAGCCCCTGCAAGGGGCATTTCTTTCTGTTCTGTTGACAGCAAGGCTGCACACTGCAATGTCCAAAGAAAGAATAGTAGCTTACCCTGCAATTGTGCTGGTCTCACGTCTTGCAGTTAACATGGATTTTGTGATCTAGCCTCACTTCAGTTTTTCAAAGTCTTTCAGAATACAGGCTTTGAACTGAGGAAAGGATTGGGAGTAGGGAGTGACTGTGGCTGTATTCTCAAGGTAGCTAGAAAATATGTAGCCTGAGTGAGAGATACTTAAAATCTTAATTTTTGCATGCATGAAACATCTGCACATCAACCATGAGATGTAACATCATAAAGAAATGATAGGCCAACATGTGCCTATACTTTATCTTAATGTATGCTGACCTTAAATTTTGCTCTTTCCTCTGTAGTAGAAAAACATATTTCTTGGTATGTAGCCTTTTGATGCATCTTTCTTCTACTTTTCAGAGAAACTGTTGTCACTTCTACCAGAGTATGTTGTTCCTTATACTATCCATCTTCTAGCTCATGACCCAGATTATGTCAAAGTCCAGGACATTGAACAACTCAAGGACATTAAAGAGTAAGACTACTTTTAATAGTGTTATTTCTAGCATTAAAACAATCTAACTTTATTCTAAGTGAAATTTTAATTCATTGTGGTACCCTGATAAACTGTCCAGTGCACATAACGATGGCAGTTATTTCTGTAAAATGTTGTGAGAAATAGTATATATGCTTTTTTAGTGCCCTCTGTTATCTTACAGAGGAACCTTCACCTTCTGCTCATCCTACCTTAATTTTTTTTTCTAAAGAATTTGTTTCCCAGGGTTAGACCAGTTCAAATCCATAATACTAACAAAACCTAGCATAAACCACTTTCTCATATGTGCTTTTTAAAAGAATTTCTTTTGCATTTTTATTCATGAGGAGTACTGCATTTCTCCTTTAGGTGCCTGTGGTTCATACTGGAAATATTGATGGCTAAAAATGAAAACAACAGTCATGCGTTTATCAGAAAAATGGTAGAAAATATCAAACAGACTAAGGATGCTCAAGGACCAGACGATCCAAAAATGAATGAAGTAGGTGATACTTTTTGATTGGAAACTGTATTTCATTCTGGCCTGCTTCTGGAAATGAGTTGCTTTTTTTGTTTACAAACCAATTTTAAAATGTCTTTCAGTAGAATTGTATGTGGGAGATGATACTCTATATACTGTAATGATTATATTTATTGTAGTTTAGATGATAGTTATTTTCCTGTGCTTCAGTAGATCTTGCACATTTGCAGGGGAGTTGTAATAGTTTGCAGTCCTTTTGTTTCTGTCTCAGTAAGATTATTAAATGCTGACTTTAAATATATATAAACTGGAATTTTAACTGTTTAACTCATCCACTACGATGCTTTCTAATATTTGATTTTAAAAGTGCAAGAGTAGGCTTAGTATAGGAAGAAAAATACATGCATTAGATATCTCCAATGTGTATTGTGTAGTGAATGTATCAAACCCTGATCTTGTTTTTGAGGCTTTTGCATCATTGTCACTTTTCTGCTTTTCCCACAGAGATGAGAATTTTTTTTATTTTTTTTTTAGCTTTGTCTCTAAAACCATGGCATACACTATTATTAAGTGTAGAAAGATCATGAAAGCTAGCTCTCTTCAACTGCTGGGCCTACAGTGCTTTTGTCTTTTGCTCCTGTATTTTAGTACCCTTGGATATACTGTTTAAGATGCAGGCTAATGTTAAATGTTCAAGATGATTGCTTTTAAACTGTGAGTTCTTGTAGTTCTGTGCTCAAAAGATACTGTCTTTTGTCAAGATTCGCAATGAACTTCTAAAGTGTTATTTGTTTGGGTTTTTAAATTTTATTATTTACAGAAACTATACACAGTCTGTGATGTAGCAATGAATATCATTATGTCAAAGAGTACAACATACAGTTTGGAATCCCCTAAAGACCCTGTACTTCCAGCCAGATATTTTACTCAACCTGACAAGGTATACTTTGGCATTTAATTTTTCTTGAGATAAGTCTGTTTAAATCTTTGTTAGTTGTAATTCAGGGTTGGTTTTGGTTTGTTTTTTTTTTTTCAATAGTTCTTGTAACTTCAGACTTCTCCCTATTATAATGTAGTTGAAAATGTGTGTACGTATATGTTTTCATAAATATTTATATATGCATACAGACACAGATTTCTCCCGCCCCCCAAGGTATTTTTGCTGAAGTTTAACATTTCAAAAGCATAAATGATGTAAAGAAAATTTTTCAGTACTACATCCAAAATGTATGCATCTTGTTCATTGATTATTGCTGTGATTTCTTTTTTTTTTTTTTTTTTTTTTATTCACACACCCCTCCCTCCCAACCCCTTCCTCCTTTCTTTACAGAATTTCAGCAACACCAAAAATTATCTTCCTCCGGAAATGAAGTCTTTTTTCACTCCTGGAAAGGTATGTATGGTGTAGAGGTTTTAGGGGTTTTGGTGTTGTGTTTGCAAATTTGGCTTGGTTTTTGTTGTTTGTTTGTTTTAAAGAAAACTTAGTAAATGAAACACTTCAATTTTAAGAAAATAGATTGTTTCTGCCCAAAGGGTTTATATACCAAAGGTAGGTAAACAGTTAGAGAGAGATAGGTAGAAGGGAAAAACTGCTACTGTCTACGCTGTGTTGTGATAATAGTAGGCAAAGCCTGTTGTCTTTAAAAAGAGAGGCCAAAAAAACCCACCCCATAATACCTGACAAGTTTGTAAAATGGTTCACCTTTTTTTCTGCAGAAGACTAGAATACTGCATATGAAGTGACAGCTATGGAAAACTCTAATATAAATGATTTTTAAAATCACATAAATTAATCTTTGGCAAAGGTGAATACCATTTTACAGTACCTTACAAGGTAACTGTCTGTTCTATGGTTATATTAATTTGTTCTTTATAAGCATGCATTGTATTGAATGGCAACTCCCATTCTTCACTGAAACTAAGCCCAGGTACTCTTTAGAATAAAATTACAATCTAGTAAAGGAAAAGACAAATTCTGGTTTTCATTTGGATTAACATGTCCTGTTCTAGATTACAGGAGAACATTCATTTGCTACCTTGCAAAAGAAATAAAAGCGGAGCATCTCCATTACCCTTAACTTTGCTAATGAAGCATTAGCTGTGAGCTAGTAACTTACTAATAGAGGAGGAATGCAAGTTAGGAAAAAATGCAGATGTACAGGAGCATCTTTGATTAGAAGTTGAAAGCCAACATTTATTGGTTGGAATATATCATCATTGTATTTGTGCATTTGAGTGTTTGAACTTCATGGATTAGAGATTCACTTCTTACTGAAGACAAAAGTTATTAAGAGGAAGTTGTGTCTCTTGCAATTTCTGATCAATAGTCAATATTAAGTTCTCCATGAACTTCTCCAACATGAGTCCTTCCCACGGGCTGCAGTTCTTCATGAACTGCTCCTGTGTGGGTCCTTTTCACGGGCTGCAGTCCTTAAGGCACAGCCTGCTCCAGCACAGGCTTTCCCACAGAGTCCCGGCCATCCTGGGGGGTATCCATCCCCCTGCTCCGGTGTGGGCTCCTCTCTCCCCAGGCTGCAGGTGGGCATCTGCTCCCCCGCTCCCCTCCATGGGCTGCGGGGGCATCCCCTCCTCCTTCCCTGACCTCGGGATCCGCAGAGGGGTTCCTCTCACATCCCAATCCCCCTGCTCTCTGCAGGTTTCCCCTCTTAAATCTGCTCTCCCACAGGTGTTACCACCGTCACTGATGGGCTCGGCCTGGGCCAGAGGCAGGTCCGACTTGGAGCCAGGGAAGCTTCTAGAAGCCTCTCACAGGAGCCGGCCCTGCAGCCCCTTCCCCTGCTACCAAGCCCCCACCACACAAACCCAAAACAGGTGTATTTGACCACCAAAAATGTTCAGTTCTTCCACCATCATGAGAGCAATGTGAAATGAGAGTTGGTCTAGGGAGTCTTATTTTGGGGAATGGAAGACTAGCTTGAGTGGATGTTACTGGGGTTGATAGAAGCAGGGAAGAGGATCTGAGGGCAGCAAGGCTTTGGATGTAGGTCCTGTGGTAAGGGAGGAGCTGTTGGTGCAGGCCCTGTTAGTCCCTCCTTGATAGGAGGTCCAGTCCGGTGTGAATTTGAACATCTCTCTGCTTTTGAGCTCTTTCTGTGTTTGCTTAATTAACATTAAGCTCTAAACTAATAGATGTAAATTCTTAAACTGGATTTTGTTCTCCAAGGTTTATTTTTGGAAAGGTTATGCTGTTTTTCTTGTACTCAGTGCAGAGTGAATCTGGTGTAAGTGTAAAATTTCCTCCGGCTATAAAAGTATAACCAGCACATCCATGGTGCACATCTCTGAAAAAGGAACACTCAAAGTTGCTATGATGTTGCATGTGATGATGTTGCCTGCTAAACTTCTTTTTAGCTGCCACTAACTTTAGACATAGATAGAATCTAGTATTGAAATAGAAGATGGATCATTCTAGATAATGAGAAACATAGGGAATGGTCTTTAAGTCAACATTTTTGTATGTAGGTGTTTGGCATAAAGGTGTATTCTCTTTAGGAGTAACTGAATGCTTTCAACTCTCTCAAAAGTTAGTAAGAGCTGGAGGTATTTGGCATGTCTGAAAGATAATCCACTTAAATTAATAACCTGAAGCTCACTGGTGTCTGGAAATTCTGGCACCTATTAAAAGCCTAACATTTTTAAACCTGTGCATGAAGTATCAGAATTTTCTCCACAGTATTTGATTTTTTATTTTTTAGATTCTCATTCATTCCCAGTTGAAATTAGTGTGGTTTGCCATTACAGCTAAGCCGGTTTAATGGCTTCTTTGCTGAAAGGGCTGTCCTACTGCTATTTCTGTTTTGCCAGTACAGATGCATATCTGATCTAAATGGTGAGCTGGTTCAGGCGGCTAGATCAGCAGAAAGCAAACTGCATTAAAAAGTGCTGAAGTGGCTTACTGTAAGGTCAGGTGAGCACCCAGTACTACCAGTGAGAAGAGGACAGACTATAGGGGTAGAGAGAAGAATACTGGTTTTGATGGCAGCTAGCTCTTTGATTACACCTTAGTCAGCTTCCTTCTGGTGTCTTTTGTAACTTTCATATGAAAATGTTTATTGCTTTGTGTTAAGGTGTTGATTACAGAAAGTGAAATCTGTGAATTTAAGCATAGTACATGTACATGTTAACAATATCTAAATGTGTAGCTTAAAATAAAGGAAATATATTTTTGGTTTCAGCCCAAAGCAGCCAATGTTCTTGGAGCAGTTAATAAGCCTCTTTCGTCAGCAGGCAAGCAGTCTCAATCCAAATCTTCACGAATGGAAACTGTAAGCAATGCCAGCAGCAGTTCAAATCCAAGCTCTCCAGGAAGGATCAAAGGGAGGTTGGTAGACAACAAAGGAGCTTTGATATTTCAAGTCTTTGTAATGGAAACTTTGAATATTTCTATAATGTTTTCTAAGTGAGAAACAGAATTTTATTGTCTTATTTTGAAGTAAGGTTCTAGTACCACATTGGTGTAACTGAAACCATGAATTTGGCTTTCTGACCCCAGAAATAAATTTACTTCAAAAAAATAAAAAACAAAAACCAAAACAGAATCAAATCACATCCAGAGTTGGCTATAGGAGGGAAGGAGAGCCTTATAAAGGGTGGGTGGGGTTTTTATATATATATATATATATATATATATATATATATACACACACACACACACACATATAACCATATATATATTAAAAAAACCCCTCCATGTATATACGTATGTACACACATGTGTATATATAGGGGTGTGTGTACATACATACATCTGCAGTTCCTAGGAACCTTGTGGCCTGCTGTAATGTTAACAACACGACAGTGAGGGCTGGTAGGCCATTGTGGTGATCTCACATGACTTCCTCCTCTACAAATTTGTCCTGCACTTCGGACTTTGCAGATAGACTTTTTTGGATTTTAGATTCCTTCTATGATGGAGAGTGGAATGTATTGTAATGCTACATAAGTCGTCTTCTAGTTACGTGTCTTTAAAAATTATAGCTTATTTTGTTTCAATTTTTTAGGTTATTCACCAGTTACTGTATCTTCTTATGTTCATTTTTTAATTGAAAGTCACATTATCATTAATTTTTTTCACAGACATTTAGAGATTGCATAGCACCCACTATTAATATTTTCTCATATTACTTCAAGACTCTGAGGAGATGTTATGTTTGGAAATAAGATTTCTCATTTGGTATTTCTGTGACTATTTAATATATAATATTAATTTTCAATGTAGTGCAGTGTTTTACAAGAAGTACTTCTCAATTCCATTGAAGGTCCACAGGAAGGCTTATTTCTTACAAGTCATGCAGGTTCACATGCTGAAATACATTATTGGCCAAAGACAGGTTGGAATCCAGATTCTTCTCTATATCCAGTGAAACGAATCTGAGACCAATACTGTTCTACATCCAATTCATTTAAAAAAATGCTGCACTCACAGCCTAACATATTCTGTCATCTTCACGATCTCCCCAGTTCGCCTGAGTTAAACTGATTAGTGTTTTGAGTGGAGATACCAAAGAAGAAAGTCCTTTAGAAGCGATGGTTATGATTCAGTATGCATGGTATTTCCCATTCAGTCTGACTGAATATACAGAGGCAAGCTCACATCTGTTAAGACTGTGTAAAAACTGAGCTTCCGATTATGTCACTGTTACTGCAGATTTTATACTTGTAGGAGTGAGAATGTCTTTCTCAGTCTATGCAGTGCCTGCTTTTCATTTCAGCACATAGCATATTTCTTTTCATTAAAAAAAACAACTGCACTGTTGTTTAAAAATATTGCTTCTATGTACCCCAGGGCAGATGAAACAAAATTACTTGTGTATTGGCTTTTGTATAGTAGCTTCTATCTGTGGGTCTCAGCGTTTTACTTATGCAGACGGTATTATTGTCCACATTTACATATGTAGAAACTGAAATAAAAATGAAATTGCTGCCCTAAATAACAACAGAAAGCTTGAGGGATGAACTGGCCTCTGAAATCTAAATCTGCTGTTTTATTGCCTAAACCTCACCATAGGAAAGTGTGCGTGGTTTGGCTGGTCTTTCTGTGGGGATCTTTGATTGGTATATGAAAGTGTATGCAAATGTATACAAATGCACGGATCCCTTGAAACTCAGTAAGGCTCTTCTGTTTCAAAAAGCTGCTTATCTTTCCCAGTGAAAAAAGAAAATTCAGCTTGGCTTAATGATTGACACCTTTGTCCTGAGACTTAGATGTTCTGGCTTGTAATATGTGGTGGCTATAGTAGCCAGAGTGAAAGGTTCTTTCTGCCAGATTGTTCATGGTTTAGGAATAGACTTCTTCTGAAGATTGTTGTTCTTAATATATTTTTTTTTATGATTGTACATTGTATTATAATAATGAGGAGAATAAATGTTTATTCATTCTAGGCTTGACAGTACTGAAATGGACCACAGTGAAAATGAAGAATTCACACTGGCTTCGCCCTTACCAGGGAAGAAAACTGACAAAAGGGACGACTCTGATCTTGTAAGGGTGAGCTGTTTGGTTGCATTGCAAATGTTTCATTTTAAGTCACCAGGACTTTAAAATAAAAATTAATGTGGTTGTACCACATTAATGGTGGTACCACATTTCTTGATATAATTCAAGAAAATATGCTGAAACATGAAACTGAGTTAATGTTGTAAACTACTGGAAATGTTTTTAGAGTTGGATATGAAAATGCAATGAAAAAAAGGTTCAGTTTGTCTGCTTTTCATGTGTACATTATATTACCTTTGCATCCTTCTGACAGCTCCTGTAAGCTTTCAGGATTACCAGTTATGATTTGTAGGATATTGGTAATATTGACAGGGGTAGATACTGCTAGAGCTAGGTTGACGAGAATTAATCCATGATTTGTCTCGTTCTTAGGATTTGTTGATGAAGTGTTTGGGACATTGTTCAAGTTGATAGCTTCCTTGCGCTTCTGTTCCCCAATATACGGTAGAGGTTTTTTTGTATGTGTTCTTGATGTTTACTTGAAATACAGCTTTGGAAGAATTAATTGGATTAGTTTGATAACTATACTGGAGTTTTGGAGGAGCGGTTTAACCTGTCTGAAATTTCAGATTGCCTTCTGAGGTTGTAAAAGTCTGTATCGTATGTGGTGTCTTGCTTGTAGCTAGCAAAGTGCAAATACCTCATTACAGTGATAGATTATAATTCTTGCCTTTTTTTGTACTGTCCCATCACTGGTGCTAAGGCATGTTCTCCTTTTCCAGCCAGATGTGTTTTCCTTTCAACCGCTGTAAGGAATAGCAACTGTTTGTTCTCTGGTTATCTAGAATACCAAGAGAACATCATGATTTGACATTGGATTTAGAAGTGCAAGGAAGAGTTATCTGAATAGCCATAGGGATTCTGTTTTCTTGCGTGCAACTTGTACTGCAGTGAAGGCAGGAAAATGGTTGGTTCTGAAAGCCAGCTATCACAAGTAGAATTTGCAGCATGATTTTAAAGCTGTCTGATTGTGTGTAATCTGGTCTTCAACAGGCTTTTAGGGCAGAGTGAGCTAGCTAACTGATACTTACAGACAAATACAGTTCAGCAGGATGTAAAATAGTCTTAAAGATTAACAAGCATATTGCCTATGCTGTTAGACAAACAAACTGTTCTGTGAGAACAGTGAACACCAAGGGGTAGCAGAATGGTGTCATTGCTATGCCCTTTTGCAGTTTCAGGATCATTCAGGAGAAATTACATGCATCTCTATCTCAGAAGTTTTAGTGAATGACTGCTAACCAAGGCCTCTGAGAGTTGTAGGCCTTTGAAAGTGGTAGCCTTCTCCTTACTAATTCTTACTGATGGATTTATGTATTTCTGTGCATCAGTAATGCTTAAGGTTCCTAATGAGGATATAAAAAATTATTTGGACTCTCACTCAGATGTAGTGCTTGAATATGTTAATGAAATTAAACAGACTAAATATTATCTCAAGCAGTATTTACACCTGTATCAGAATACAGAAAAATAAACCACCAAAGAAAAATTATAACTGTATTGTAATTCTAAGAGCAGTTCAAATAATAAGAATTTCACATACCACTAGTAAATTTCTGCTCTCTGTGCCTTAATAACAGTTAGCAGTCTGTAAATTTTGCAGTATTTGGGATATACATGAAAAAGTAATAATACAAACAAGATGAGATTTGTTACAATTGGATTTTCTAGAAAGCATTAGGGATGTCCTATATCTGATGTCACTGCTGCTTCATTTCTTTTGACTGTCTCTGACATGTCTTTATTCTCCCATTAAGTCAGTCTGTTGCATTTTTCTAGGTTGTTTGGGACATAAGCTACTGACTAGTAAAAACGACCTGATTTTTTGCTTGTCTTGAAGTGTAAATAACCATCTTATACCGTGATACTGTGTGGGAAAAGCAGACCGGCTTATAAGAAAACCAGAAAAATAAGAAATCTCTTGTTTAAAAAACAAACAAACCAAAACAACAACAAAACACACAAACAAACAAACAAAACCCCCCACCACTTCTGGTGCTTCCTCTATTGGTGCATTATCAGCTGTAAACCTGGAAAAGTCTGAGAGTCCAAACAGCTGCTAGCATGCAATTCCTGTTTAGCAGCATTAGGGTGAATTGGTAACTGACAAAGCTAAGGGATAAAGCAAATACAGTTCAGTATTTTTAGTACTTTTGAGGGCATTTGTATTTCACTTTGAATATGTAAGCAGGCTGCTTAAGGTCATTGATTCAGATCTCATTGTTGGTTTTTTTGGAGCTGGAGAGCAGATTATAGCAAGCATTAACTGAGAAGCAGAATTTTAGTTGGGGAGCAGAAAGTCCATGTTTTGAAGATGTCACTATTCAGTATATTTGACCAGATTACATCACAGAGTAACACGTTGGTTCTAAGGTTGTGGGACACTTATTAACCTGAGTGTGAAACTCTACTTTGAAACTTGGCTACAACTACTTACCTCGTAAAAGCAGCTGCAATGACAGATGCGCAGAGTCACTGCAAAAGCAAGTAGAACAGGGAATAATGAGGATGTCACTGATCTAGATCAATAGTTTTGTCACTGAAGTTATGAACTGGCAGGAGATGTCATCATTGTTCAAACATTTTCCTTATTTTCTTCTAGTGTAATTTTTTGTCCTTCAATGTCTTCTACTTTTTTTCCTCATGTCCTTTCCAGCTTTTCTTTCTGCTTTTCTTGACCAGGGTTTATGGATAAAGTAAGCTGACTTCTATCTTATGTCACAAGGGAGATGTGAAGGAAAAAAACCCCATTCAATCTGGTTTTAACTGGCATAACTGTTGTTACGTAGATTAAATTGCGATGTGGCAAATTCTAATAAATGAATGTTCGTATGTGTTGAAATACAGTAAAGTTAGTTTGAATAAACATTGGTATGAAACTGTGATATACTGTAAGTATTTGGAGTTTTGGACCATGAAATGGTCCAAAATGAAATAGTCGTGATTCCCATGAAATGGTAGGTGGGTAAATACCCATCACCCCACCAGGGGTAGGGGCCAGCTGAAGCGATCCTTCTGGCCCTAATAGCTGTTTATTGAAATCTTTGTACTGTTTGTGGCTCTTTACTGTGCACTTCACAGAACTAGAGCATGTAGAGGTGAAAGCATAGTTTCTGTTCTAAAAGCGTACGATTCAGAAACGGTTCTACCTTTCTTGATATGCTAAAGGGAAGAGATGCCATCCAGAGGGGCCTTGGCAGGCTTGAGGAGCAGGCCCATGTGAACCTCATGAGGTTCAACAAAGGCCAAGTGCAAGGTCCTGCACCTGGCTCAGGGCACTCCTCAGCATCAATACAGGCTGGGGGATGAAGGGGTTGAGAGCAGCCCTGCTGGGAACAGGACACTGGTGGATGAAAAACTGGACCTGAACCAGCAATGTGCACTCGTAGCCCAGAAAGCCCATTGTATCCTGGGCAGCATCAAAAGAAGCATTACCAGCAGGTCAAGGGAGGTGGTTCTGCCCCCTCTACTCCGCTCTAGTGAGACCCTACCTGGAGTACTGCTTCCAGCTCTGGGGTCCCCATTACAAGACAGACATGGAGCTGTTCGAGCAGGTCCAGAAGAGGACCATGAAAATGGCCAGAGGGTTGGAACACCTCTCCTATGAAGAAAGGCTGAGAGAGCTGGGGTTGTTCAGCCTGGAGGAGAGAAGGCTCTGGGGAGACCTTATTGTGGCCTTTCAATATATGAAGGGGGCTTATAAGAAAGACAGAGAAAGACTTTACCAGGGCCTGCAAGTGACAGGACAAGGGGCAATGGTTTTAAACTGAAAGAGGTTAAGTTTAGATAGGACATAATGAAGAAATTTTTTACAGTGAGGACGGTAGGATACTGGCACAGGTTGCCCAGAGAAGGTGTGGATGTACCATCATTAGAGATGTGCAAGGCCAGGTTGGATGGGGCTTTGAGCAACCTGATCTAGTGGAAGATGTCCCTGCCAACAGCACGGTGTTTGGAAGGAGATGATCTTTAAAGGTCTCTTCTGACTCAAACTATTATATGATTCTTTTAAGGGTTGGGTGGGGTTTTTTTGCTGCACAGAGCAAATGTTGAGTCTTAGTACAGCTCTGACAGCAGTGCTTTGGCAGCTACCACTAATTCCTGTGCTTCCTTCCTTTATGAATTCGGGTTGCCCACTGTCTTCTGTATTAGTGCCTGGCCACTGCCAGTGTGAGAGCCAAGCATAAGCACCCTGAAGCTCACAACAGAACTGAAGCCACAAGTTGACAATTCCCATCCTTTATATCTTTATATTTTTCTATTGATGAAAATGCAGTTACGGATGTTCTAGCCAGTTGTGTTTGACACAGCTGAGGACACAAATGAGGAAGACCTTACACACTTCAGTGTTTTAACAGCTCACCTTTGAAATAATCTTTCTCTCTTCTCTGGCATTTTATATATTTGTATGTGTTTATACTTTTGTAAATGTATTTGAAATGGATATGGTAGACAATCTTGGTAGACAACTTGTGTAACTTGAAGACTCTGTCTTGTTGGGGGAAGTTTCTGTAGCTTTTGCGTAGCTGATGGTTTAATATGGCAGTTTATTTTTTTTTAATTTAAAGATGTAATCTTACCTTTTCAGTCAGAGATGGAGAAGCCTAGAGGAAGGAAGAAAGCAGCTATCACAGATTCAGAAGAGAAACTAAGCATAGATGACCTGAATAAACTGGGTCAAGAGCAGAAACTTAGAGGTAGTCAACGGGGAAGGAAGAGACCTGCAGTTGTTTCAGAATCTGATGAAACACAATGGCAAGAGGAAAAACGGCTAAAAGAAGATGTAATAGAAAGTGAGGATGAACAGAACAGTCCACCAAAGAAAGGGAGAAGAGGACGCCCTCCCAAAGCAAATAATGGGGGAACACCAAAGGAAGAACCAGTAGCAAAGTCATCAAAAAGGAGCAAAAAAAAACAACCACCAGCAGCTGCAGCAGAAGAGGAGGAGGAGGAGGAAGAAAGGCAAACTGAAAACATTGAACAAAAACCAAAAGGCAGGCAAAATAGAACACCGAAAAGAACACAGCAGAGGTAAGTCCGTCGTCTTGTAAGCTGCATCTTTTTTATCCTTGGACATTAGTTATAATTTGATACTTTGCAATTTGGGTCTTCCTCAAAACAGAGCAGAACCATCCGAAACTAGTACAGTTGAATCAGCACAGTCTACGCCACAGAAAAGACGAGGAAGGCCATCAAAAACACCACCATCACAGCAAAAAAAAGTGTAAGTGGTGAATATTTTCTGAATTTGTGTTTAGTGAAAATTAAAAATATGCCTCTGTGCCCCCAAACAATCATTGCTGAAAATATTTCAGAATACTTTAATTGACAGTTAAGAAAATAAATTGCCATTGTTATTTCTAAAACGTTTTTCCTAGCTGCTTCTCCTAGAGCATCTCAAACCAGAGCAAGAGGCTACGAGTAAGTTTAATGTGCTCAGGTAGCATATACGTAGCTTTGCTCTTCTAGGAGAAAAGTCAATAAAGCACATGAGGGCCTTGAAGATAGGGCTTTATTAGGATTTCAGGGAGCGAAAAGTGCTCCCATTTGTTTTGGATGGGGAGGAAGAATCAAATTGTTACTGTGGTGATACAGTATTGTGGAGAATTAAGCCTATTCTGATTCTCCTTAAATTAATGTTCACTTACGTTCTAATTTGTGGCTTTCGTATTATCCACTTGAATCATTTCCAAATGAATAAAATGTGCTACAATCTGTGAAGGATAGCAGCTCTTGAAAATTCTGAGGCGTATTAAGCTCCAAAATAAAGGTAAACTCTGTGGCTAGCTTCATTTTCTTGTGCCTGCTATAGGAAACTACAGGTATCTCTACCTTTTCTGTACATGTATATGCAATATATGTAAAGCAGAGGTGTACAAGTGGACAGGACTTATTTTCCCACTGGTATCAAACGGCACCTCATGGAACAGATTTGTAAGATACTTTTCCAGAACCTGGTGATAAATTCCTTAGGGTGCTACTTACACACATCTTTAGTCTGGCATTTGGTATTACTCTGTTTTTCTAGTTTCTGGGCTTAGTTAGCATCACGTTGATCTTCCTCTGGCAGTTTAATGTACCAATTTGCCTGTCCCTGGAGATCTTCTGTACTGGAGATCTTTGCCTGAACAAGCTTGTACCCTCAATTCAAATTCTAGTTTCACACCGGATCACATGTTCTGGCATTTTGCACACACAATATCCCGACCTTTGCAGTGTTCACTTTCCCCACCTCAGGTCAGACCTCTCCCACTCCTTTACTCTGTAACCAGAAATACAGGTCCCAGCACTGTCATGGTTACTACAGAAGTCACTGCTACATGTGCAGTGGAACAAGAGTTGGAAACTGCTACTGCCATGCAGAAGAGAAGACATACCGACAAGTTATTGTTGAGTGATGTGTTATGTGCCATTTGTCAAAGATGCCCTTTAGTAAATACTTAAGTACCTTTTGATTCACTTCTCAGTGAACTCAGTCTGTTTCTTTACCCCATTTTAAATGGAAAGTAAACTGTATCAGTACATGTGATCAGTAACAGGCATAGCTCTTGCTCATGTGCGTGTACGTTGTTCCTGGCATGAGGAGCCCAAGTAAGATGTTTCAGGGTTCAGAGTTGTTGGGTCTGTTATAGATTTGATCCAATAAAATACTGTATGTATTTTTTATTTTTTGTGATCAGACCATCCAAATTTTGACTGTCCTTTTTCCAAATCTGCAAGAAAAAGGTGAGACCGCAGTAATTCCTCAGTCTTCAAAGTGCATTGTAGTCAGACCTTTCTCCCTTTTCTACACACATAACTACAGCGGTTTTAACTGAAGGGAGCTGACAGACTGAGCAGCACTGTGTACCACAAGATAGAATATATTTAATCCAAATGCTTAAAGCTTTCTGGGCTCCTTGGGGATGGATTTGGCATAAGAATTTGGGATTTTACTTATGAGGTGATAGTGTATAACTTATTTCTGATAGCTAATTGGGTTACCAATTAGCACGCATGAACTGGCTTATTTTTGTAGTGTGTAAAAAGGTGAACCTAGCTTGTGAATAATTCTTCTGTTTCCTTTTCAATTCTGTTGCTTCTGTCAGTCTTGGAAGGCTTGAGTTGGCCTAATTTGTATCGTTTCTCAAAGGATGTCATGTTGGTTGGTGCTGAAACTCCACTACACTATAATTACTATATGTAATTCAGAGATGTTTTTTGTACAGATTCTAGAGTGGTTCTCAGGTCTGAAAATTCCCACCACCTGTGTGGTTTGATGCTGCAGAGGACAGTTGTTTTAGATCTGTATGCCCCCACTGGGCACTGAAGTGTGTTTGTTGTCTGCTTGGAACAGAGTTTCTGGCTTAATTTTATCCAAAAAGTCACCTAGTTTGGGTGCACCAAGACTGCATTTGCAGTAAGTGGGATAATTCAGTGATTTGACCCTGAACTGTGCTAACGACCCAAACCAAAATGGTAAAGTGGGTGCAGCTGTGTAGTTTTGGATACATATCTAGGTGGCTTTTTCTTTTTAAGGCATGGGGGTACTAGTTCTCATTTTAAGCAAATGGGTGCTTTTTGCTTGTGGTTCAGCTCCCATGACTAACACAGACAATTTAAGGTATTGTTGACTGATTGTTCTTGATTATCCTGATTAAGGTATTGTTATCCTGATTATCCCTAACTCTTAGCATGAGCTAGCTTGGAAGATTTGCATTTAGGTTCATTATAGTGCTAATTTCATAAATAGCAACATGGGTTCTTCTAGGTCTGTAAAAACATAGGTGCAGTTATTCATATTTTGTTGTGTATAAACTCCTATAGAAGTAGAGTACATCTGTTCATGGAATTGAATAGAAGGAGAAAAAAAAAACAAAAAACCCCCAAGTATTCAGTTTCTGGCTGCTTGGCTTTTCCTGTTCATTGGTTACTGTTGTGTCAGCCTTCTTTGGCCCGTATTCTGGCACTGAAGAGAAAAATCTGCCTTGTCTATAGTAGCAAAAATTGTCCAACTTTGTACTCCTAGCCATCTATTCTGGAAGAATTTGGTTTTCAAATGCTGTTGTCCAGCCTCCTAGTTCCACTTCTATTCTGTGTATGGATGAACTAGATAGGTGTATAAGACAGAAGTATTATATAACATGAAATTTTAAGGCTGCTGTTCTCGTGAAGTAGAATGTTTGCTCTCATACGGTTTATACATGTGCAGTCCCTTATACTGTGAAACTGATCTTTATTTTTCTTCTGATTGTAGCCGTGCGGGACGTTCCAAACAAGCAGCCAGTAAAGAGAATGAATCTAGTGAAGAGATGGATGTATTTCAGAGTAGTTCACCTGTCAGTGATGACATTCCCCAGGAAGAAGTAATGGAAGAGGAGGAAGTTTCCACAATCAATGTAAGAGAAATGCCTGAGATTTTCTTTGTGGTGTCCTCTGTGTATTGATGTTCAGAGAATGACTTCTCCTGTTCTTAGAACTTAACCTTCCTCCTTTAAAATGAATGAGGTGGTTGTCAACTGCCACTATTGTGTAGTGGTGCTGCACTGTAGTTTCCCAGAGAAGCTGCATTTCTTAGAAAATGTCAGTTTTTGTCAAGCATTGTAAATTTTCTGTTCTGTATAGCTTTTGTTATCTGTCTGCCTGAGTTGTGTAGTACCTTGTGGGAATTATTTTCCAGGTAACTCATGCCCATTCTTCTCAGCTAGATTATAATAGTGAATAATGTTTCTTTATACAAAACAGGAACACAAAACAAATAGTACTGGAAAATAAGTATGGAATCTTGGAGCAGAATCCTAAACCAATTTCTTCCTCTTACCAGCATATGCAAATACATTAAAATAAGTTTATTTTTTTATTTATTTCATCCGAATACGTTAGTAATGTTAGTAGTAATACTAAAAATATAACTGTGAATGCCTTCACGCTTTTGGACACATCCGATGATTGGAGCATCTGAGTGTATGAAAACTCTGAAAAAGGAAACTGGATTGGTTTTGAATACTTGAAGCACACAGGCTCAGTAACATCAAAGAAAGTTATGTCCTGGTCATTGACTGAGACTTGTACCTGTGATTAAATGAGTAATGAATGACACTGTATACACTTACTCAAACATTATTGTGAGACTAAGCATTTTTTCCATTATAAAATGTATTTATTCTTGAATTTTTCAGAATTTTCCTGTAAAAACATTTAAAATACTTCTTCTCCAAACAGGTCCGCCGCAGAACTTCCAAAAGGGAAAGGCGATGAGTGAGCATGTAGTTATCAGCCTTCCAGGTGAAAGCTTTGAAGAATGCTTTTAATATAAAGCTTGAGACTGAATGAAGCTGTTAGTGCACAAATGGGGTTGCTGAAAAAGAGACAAAACCTATTTTACTTTTACTGCCCCTGCATTTGCAGTCCCTAGGTCACAAGCTTTAGCCACACACATGTTGATATCATTAACTGTGGATTTTTGTGAAGTGTAATGTGCGCTGGCTTTGTAGACATACGAACTAAAGAAGAAAACTGTAAATAGTTCTTTTTTTAATGTTTCTGACTTCTAAAGTGCTTGTATAGCTTTTATCTGCGGCTTTAAACTGACAGTACCCCACTGTTTATTGGATCTATGGATTTAAAAAAGAACAGAATTTGTTGAAAATTTATCTCAAGCAATATCTGTCAGTGTTCGTATTTGTACTCTTGTTGACATTTAACTGTGAAAAAAAAAATCAGTTAAACAAATAGTGCCACTTTTTTGCCACTGTTTGTTGAGAAGAAGAAAAAAAAAAAGGTCTTTGTTTCCTTCATGAATCTAACATAGTGTTTACCTTTAGGCACCTACCTATCATCAGAGGTGCTAAATTACTTTCTTTTGCAGTTGAACAATGTTGGATAGAATAATACAAGAGATGCAAATTGTGAAAGAAGTTGTTTGACTTGTTTTACACCTCAGTATTGATGCCAGACTTTTCTGGACTTCTAGTGGCATTGAAAATTCAAAAAGGATTTAAAATATTTTAATTTTAAAAGTGTGTTATTAAATAATGTACTGAATACCCTACCCATTTTATCTTCCCCTATCAGTTTTTATTAATCTACTGTATCAATAAAATTCTGTAACTGAGTTTTTAATAGTCTAGTATGTTAATGTGTATAGATATTTCCTTCTGAACATGATGTTCACAAAGAGCAAATTATTACTACATTATAATATGAAATCTGATATATAAACATTAGTGAAAATACAGTTCTTATTACAATGTAAAGTTAATCACAAAGAAAAATTTTATTGATGCAGTGTGTCTTTATAAAGCTGTTCTTGAGAGCCAAGTGTTTTGTATTTTATAGTGAAGTTGCATGTTTATGAAAAATGTGCTGAAAATGGGATGTAATGTTTTTTTGGAAACTCGTATCTAGCAGTAGTATATGGTAGGTTGCCTCATGAGAGAACCTTTTATTGAGAGTTTATTGTACCTTTTTGGTTTTTTTGTTTTTGAGCCAAATTTTTTTGGTATGAAGAGCTAAGTTTCTGTTGAATAACCAGCTGTTGATTATTGCAGTCAAGGTATTCAAGATTTGACTGAAGCTCCATTTTTATTTTGTGCTACCATAGAGAGGTTGGGGTTTGGGGGGGGGGGGGGGGGTTTTTAGGGTAAATTTTTC
>NW_010972787.1:6905428-6925176 GCF_000737465.1 Haliaeetus leucocephalus
GGGATAATTTCAAAAAGAAAAAAAAAAAAAAAAAAAAAAGAAACAAAATACTTAAAGCAGTATCCTGTATGCAGTTTTACAGTTTACAAACTGTGTCTTTGAACCAAAATGTATAGGTTACTACACTATGCTTAGCCAAGCACATATTGTAATTTCAGGTGCTGTTCTCCCTCTGTTTCCCTACAGTTGACAACATGTGAAAAAAAATTGATTTCTAACTTAAAAAAATTTTATCTCGTTGAATAATGGAGCATTTTCATATAATCCATCAATAAGTTATAGTTGCAAGGTGGCCTGTAAAGATTAGAGGAAAGGATAATACTAAAACATGGATTTACGATTTGCAAATTATAAGACCTTTAGTAAAGAAACCTTTAGATTTTTTTTTTCATTATGCCTTTTTTTTTTTGTTACCAATGGAGAAAAGTATTATAAACAACTGGATTATTCTGCCTCAGCTTGACTTCCCCCCCCTCCAGTATTCAGCTTTTCAACATTTATACCTATCAATATGGGGGAAATGCTGCCTAAAAAGGCAATTACGGTTGATTTGAATTGCCTTTTAAATAGTTGGCACAACGGAACTGGCTTACTTATGCTTCAGCAGTGCAAATGCAAGTTGTTGGCGGTTTTTTTTTAATGGTATAAAATGATTGAAAGCTAGCTTTATATTTTCCTCTTTGACAGAATTGCACTGAAAACATTTATGGAAGATGTACCGTTAAGTCCATTTTATACAAAAATATGAAAAATTGATGCTGAAACTGCTGCAGACTCTTGGGGCTTTATGTGCATAAACATGGTTAGGTTACACTTCATCAAATATTGATGCACATTACTGATCATAATGTTTAATGTAAATTTAAACTATAGTTTTGCAATTTAAATGTTGATTTCTTGGGTTATAATGTGTAATTCATTATTTCTTGAGAAATAGGCACAGCAAATACTTCATTCTTATATTCAAACCTCTTCTAAGTTCATTCTCATCTCATATAAAGAAAATGAATATTTTATGTACTAACATTTTGAGATCTGCGTACAGTAGCAACAGTAGAGTATAATTATGTATAAAAGATAAATTGCTAACATTCAGTTAGCATGCTCTTCTGCAATGATAATGTTAAGTTTATAAAAATGTACTGTATTACATTAAAAGATCAAATTGAACTCACTGTAACAAGTTCCAGTATGAAATTTTTGCGAGATTACCGAAGTATCTTGCTGTACTTTGCAGCAAATTAAGCTTGTGTTATGTTTCCTTTTCTTGCTGCAGTGCAACAGGAAACTTTCAGTGATCTGTAGTTCATGTGCAAAGTGCAAACAGTGATTGTAATCTTGATACTAGTGTTTAAGAATAATTCACTCTGCTTCCAGAAGCATGGGTTTTTTTACTTGTCATCAACGGAGATAATTCATATTTAGGGCTAGCTAATTCACTAATAGGAAGGAAACATGGAATTGCTTGAAAGTTCTAGTGTGAGTACTCCTATTCCACGTAGGATAATCTAGAATTCTGTATTAACTCTACTTGACTCTGCCAATTGACTTCATTTTCTAGTAAAATTGAACCTTTTTTCAAATACTTTGACATTTGCTGTTTTGACATTTCGATCTATGTGAACAAAAACATTAGAGTTTACAAAAAAGCATTCATATTAAAGACATTTCCACTGAAAAAGAATATGCTCAATTTGTGAGTAACTTGCAAAAAACTTAGACTTGAAGATTAAATACTTCATTCTGGCATAGTATTTGTCACCCAATAGTCTAAAAAAAACCAAAAAAACAAACCAAAACCCACTACCAAACTTCACAAAGATATGTGTGCAGTTTTCTTGCCTTTTTTTTTTTTTTGCATGTGTACGTTTTGACAGATTATCAAAGTCTGCTTTTGTGAACACACACAATAGATTTTGGATCCTGCAAGTTTACATCCCTGTGGTTCTGTGGGGTTAGTTCTTAAATGCATTCATCCTATGCAAATACAAGTACAAAACCAAGTACATTGATATGTTTGAATATTCAAACACTTGTGCACACAGGGCATGTAATGAAAAAAAGCATACGTGTATCTTAAAATTGTATACCCTAGACATACAAAATTTTTGTCAATGGAAATATTTTTAAAAGTTGTCATTGTTAATATATATATATACTTATATATATATTTATTTATATGTATATTTATATATATATATGTTGTAGAGATTGGTACATATCTACCTCATCAAGGTAGGTGCAGTACATATTTTATGAAGAATTTTTTAAAGAAACACATTCAGGTTTACTACCGTGTTTGCCCAAGGCAGTGTGTCTACAAACCCATGATTAAGATGAGTTCTAGATGGCTATCCTGATAGTCTGATGGCTCTGTGATGCCCAGAATGATAAAATTCAGCTGACGAAGACTGTCTGTCCCGTCATCCATCAGGAGAACAACCTGAATGCATTCCTGTTTCCCATTATGCTCAGAGATTGCCATTCCAGTCCTTGCATCTTGGTTGGTTGTTGCCTTTACAAAAGATGTTTACTAATTTAGGTGCAATTTCCTAACACTGACAGAAGTGACTTATATTCGACAGACATAAGCAGACTTCCTGCTGTGTCAGTAGGTTTGTCTAACACACTTAGGACACCTGCTTCGTTACATACAGTACAGCTTCTGGTATTTTCTTGCTAGTGGAAAAGTAGGAAGCTGAATGTTGGCAACTGGGATAGAAATATAGAAAAACCCCTACCCAATTTGCTTTAAAGTTCTTCTAAATTCTGCTGCCTAGAAGATCTGACCTCTGCACAGAGTTCACCAAGTGCCATTGTATTTGTATAGGCAGGATAAACGTAGTATCATACCATGTGTATAGGCAGTAACAAAAAGGTTTCACGCTTGCATTTTTTTCAGTGCCTCACTACACTCGTGATGTGGTTTTTAGTAGCACTTTCATTTCTATGATGAAGATGTATATTGTATATGCTTTTGAGATAGTATCGTATCTCATCTATGTAAGAAGGAAGAAAGTCTCTCAAATACATATTTCTACCCTGCAAATCAGTATTTCAGTAATCATGTGATAAGTTACAATTAGTTTTACCAGTTTCTTTGGAGGACGGATAACATCTTATAAGGTGTTTTATTTGGCTAGCCGTGTTTCTGATGCTTGTATCCTACCTCATGTGTGTAGATACAAAGGAGTGCAGTATTTTGAAAATCAAAGCAGTATTATTGAATACACTGCCTGCTTACTTGGAAGTAATGAGAACTGCAGGGGTTTTTTTAAATATTAACAAATTTTTTACGTGGTTCTGAACAGATCCAGAGAGCTGAAGGTTTTAGATATTAGGTTCTGTAAGACTATGTCAGTATTGTTGCATTTTATTAATTTTCTATAGATAGAAGATAATTGCTCAAATTATGACATGCAGTATAAGAGAACACATGAACTTAGTAACAATCTTAAGTAGTAGTAACTTCTGTTGGTATTACAATATAAACGAATGTGTTAGAATGAAACATTCTTGCCCTAAAAAGCTTTTTCTTTAATATGTTGAGAAGACATGCTGATAATATAAAACAGCTTTCTTCTAAAGTCACAGCACCTTGAAATAGTCTTGTTCGGAACAGCTGGCTTTTTGGTAGATACATTTTAAGCTTACAGGTTTCTCTGTTCCTTGTAGTATGTTTCTATTCAGCAAAATTAAATTCTTGTAAACTAAAGATATTTTGAAGAACAGAAGAGTTTTTAATCCATATTTAATAAAACAATAAGGTGTTCATTTTAAGCAGTGAGGTTTTTTTAATAGCCATATCTATAGGTGCAGTAACATATTACAAGAACCTGATGTACACCGCCGTTTCTCAGGAGCCTTTGACCTGCAACATACTGAAAGGCAGTAGAAACTGCCTTTGTGTTTTCCCCAAAAGGCATTTACTGTTGTCCTTCCATAACCATTTCAAAAGATAAGACCTGGAGGAGGAAGGGAGAGAAAAATGATGGTTTTATTTACTTTCTATTTATCTTCTGCTGTATTCTGTATGGTTTAGGTGATGGAAAAACAATGGTGTGTGGAGGTATGTGAGGTGAAAAATGGGGTATTAGAAATGAGTTATTAATTTGAAAGGTGCTAGAGAAGAGTAAAGGGTTAGGGAATCAACAGATAAATGAGATGGGAAAGCAGTTACTCGATACCAGATGACTAGTGATAGGAGTCTTCTTTTCAAAATAAAAGCCTAGATGAGGGAAGCTAGGTTAGTGATGATGATATTATTAATATTTATTTAAGAGAGGAGAACTGAGGATATGTTGCTTTCTTTGATTTGCAGGAAGAGGTTGGAGTGTTGAAATAGATATAAGAACACGCATAGAATTGAGCCTAGCACCCAGAGAGTGTTTGTGGAAAGAGGGTGATAGCTGCTGCTGAGGACAGATGTCATTAGTAAGGAATTTGGAATAGTTAGACAAAAGAGGATTCTAACCTCCAGAGGTAGGAAGATAAGGTTAAGGCAGCATGCGTTCAAATGCAACACTAAAAATGAGGCAAAAGAGGCCAAGGTATAAGCTATCTGGAAACAAGAGCTCTCAAAGCTGCCTAATAGCAACAGTCTTCACAGGTGCACACTGCAGACAGCAATATATAACCATCAGTAATGATGTCTCCTGTGATGCCTCTCATTAAATCTTTCAACATGACCTCTTTTCTTAGCAGCTTTTTGTGAAACCCTGGTGACCCAGTCTTCCCTACTAATTTCAACATACCTTAGCAGCCTGGGATGGTTCTCCCCTTCCCTCACATATATATGTCCTTTCCTATGGGACAACCTGTGTCTTATGCTCAGTCATTGCTGCTTTTCATTCTCTGGTTTCTGCATTTCAGGTTTCTGAATCTCTCTTGTTTGTGACATTGGCTCTTCACTGAGAGGGTGGTCGGTCACTGGAACAGGCTCCCCAGGGAAGTGGTCACAGCACCAAGCCTGTCAGAGTTCAGGAGCATCAGGATGACGCTCTTAGTTGTACGGTTTAGCTTTAGGTAGTCCTGCGAGGAGCAGGGAGTTGGACTTGATGATCCTTACGTGTCCCTTCCAACTTGAGATGTTCTGTGATTCTAAATGGAGTCATCATGCTGCTTGTTTCACAGCCATCAAGTTGTGAAACAAAAGCAGACATCAGACTGCTACCCAACTTTAGTGTGTGTTGGAAAAGGCGTGTACAAGTTCTGTAGTTGAACTAGAGAACTAGTAGTTGAACTGCTGCTACATTTTAGTATCTCGGTTTCCCAGTATCTAGTGAACCAAGCTCCTTCCAAGGTTATAGTAATTCTCCAAAATTGCAAAGCTGTTTTCCGATATCTGGCATGCATTATCCGGTGAAATGGCAAGTAAGGACTCCCCTGAAGCATAAGTAGCCAACTCTGTGCTCCCAAATACAAAACAGTGTAAACCAAAAAGAGGAATAATTTGGAGGGATTTGGGTGGAAGTTCAGTTCACTTCTTGCTGTTTGCATTAGGGAAGAAGAACGTGAAAGGAAATGAAGATAATTGCAGTAAGGAAGATCAAGTTTTGCCAAACTGTTTTCTTGTATTCCTGGAAGGAATAGGAAAAGTTACTCATAAAATATGTATTGCTTCAGCAACTTTTAATATTAGATTTTGTAGTTGGGTACTATCCTGACAAACGTGTGGCAGCAGCTTATGGGATATGACACTAATTCTGCATGGGATCATATTTTAATCTCTGCAAAGATCTAAAAATGAATTTTGTTTTCTTCTTCCTAAGCTGCTCTGCTACTTGTATTGTTTATTTTTTTTATAACTCTGGAATTTAATATCAGATCAGCATCCATTGCCTGCTTTCCATTTTTGTATTTACCCAAAATAAGGAAGTGAGAGATGGCCATAACACAGGACTAGTGTCACTTAGTGGTATCATATTTAGTTTTAAAATACTTATTGTACCAGGAGAACACTTTAAGTCCATACTTAATTCATTAATTTGTTCAAAACTTGTGATTCTACCTTCTTAGTTTCTATGCTACTATTTCACATTGAATTTGGAACACAGTTTTCTTTTTATTGTTTCCTGTTTGTGCAAGTTGGGCTAAAAGAGCCAATTATGATCTGACTAAAAAAAGAAAGTATTAATAGTATAGAATAAGTAGTGTGTTGCTGCTACATACTAGAGCCTTCACCACAGAAAAATCTTGTATGTTGTTTAGCCTCAAATACTTGTTTTCAGTGTAAACCATTTGTTTCTCTTGGAGCCTGCGGAGTTGTAAAACAGCTTTCAACAGTCAGGACCTTCCTTCTGCTTGATACACATACACTTATAACATATATATGTTGTTTATATATGCAAATACTTGGCGTAAAGCAGCAAAATGAAGGTGGAGCTTTGAAATATTGTCTATATAGTATACATAGAATTGCAAACCTTTTGTCTCTGACTTTATACATGCACATTTACTGAAAGAACTTGCTGCTTAAGGTTGGAGAATGTTTTTGCAGTCTTCAGGGAACGATACTACTCTGTTCTCTCTCACATGCTGTGTAAGTTTGTATGGACAGTGTGCCTAATGCCATGTTTGTTTCTTTAAATTTCCTGATGAAATAGCTTTTTGTGTGCCATTTTTCTACTGTGTGGTCTGTTGTCTTGTTAGCACCTGATTCCCTCCTAAGAGTGACTTGATGGGCTTCACTGAGGAAGGTCATTTGTCTATTGTCCTGACCCTACAGGAGCTCTTGTTTGAGTGGGGAATAGGTTTGGGGTGAAGTTCAGTCTTTTTACCTCCATACTAAGAGAGAAGGGGACGTGTTTCAAAAATTACTCTATAAAAGAACCACTTTTTCAGGTCCCTTTGCATATCTAGGTGGGCCTGGGCACATTCCAGTTCTCAGAAGAAACAACTTTCTCCATTGTTAGTACTAAAGACAGGGAACAGTCTTCTGAAGATACCTCACCGTATCGCAACACAATTTCATTGTTATGCCAATATGCCCTGAGATCTCTCAGCTCAAGCTGGGGCTGTAGAGGCACACCGGTGCCTCTGGATGGCTGGAGCTGATGTGGCTTTGGCCTTCCCCAACAAGGACTGCATGGGTGGTCTGATGTCACTGGTGACCTCGCTGCTGTACCGGAGCAAACAGTACCATTATTACAGTTCCTATTCTCAGCAAGAAAAGTATTCCTTAGTACTGAAGCCACCTCTGCTTAGGACTCACCACCCTATTTAAATTCAAGACTGATGAGGATTTTAAGTAGTTTTTAAGTAGCTGGGTCATCCCATTTTGTTATAAAGGGACTAAAAAAACCCCAAAGTGTTCCTCAGTTTAAATTCCTGGGATGAATGAGACAACTGGGGGGCTTCTCAGACTGGATCCCCTATTTCAACCTCTGGATTCCATATTTTTGGTAATGAAATGTGATGTTGCTGATAGCCATTACCTCTACTAGACACAGGGAGATCCTCACCCTTGCATCCCTTTCTAGTGTCTTTCAGCCACGTTTCTCTGTTCCTGTATTGTCTTCATTCCAGAAGCAGTGGGAGTTTCATCTTGGCCAGGAAATTGCTTCAAGTATTTTTCTTGTGAGCTTTTTGCTTTTAGGTCTAATTTGTGTGTCACAGTCTTGATATCAGATGGCATTTTGACTTTTTTTTTTTTTAAATACATCAATTCAGACCTTCAGACATCCTTTAAGCTCTTCATTTCCCCTGCAGGTGTTCTGTCTAGGTGTTCTGCTATTTCTAACCAGTGACTGTACAACAGGATAGTAGTCGGTGTCCGGGCCTTCTGTGAAATACTTGTAGGAGGTCAGTGATCAGGGTGGATTCTGCCAGGACTCCGATGACTCGGAAGAGTGCTTGAAGATCTGCTGTATCCTGGTGCATCTCCATGCAGCCTCATTCATGCTTTCACGAATCTAAAATCAGATTTCACCACACAAATTTCACCGCTAGAGCTGATGGGGGTCATCTGGCACGCTGATAGTACACATAGCCTGGTGGGGGATTTTTTTGAGAACCTTCTCCTGTGCTTGACAGTAGCTAACTGCTACTAAACTACTAACTGCACTAAACATGGTGTAACATTTTTATAGAGTGCACACCAACTTGCTTGAAGAAAAAGTAAGTTAGTGTATGCACAGTGGGTGATCTTTGAGAAACATAAGCATCCTATTTGTTTTTCCTGTCCTTTGGTATCTACTATGAATACATTGCTGCAGCCGAGAGGTACTGAAATGGCGAGTATGAGAGGAGAGAGAATCTAGAACATGACAGCTTTGTGTATGGCAAGGGAAAACTCTCTTGTCTCGCATGGCAGAGAGAAATACAACCATGTAAGAATCATGGCAATTAAAGTAATAGATGCATGCATTTACTTCCTTTCTGCCATTTCTGTTGTTAGTCTTCTGAAATATCTAATGGTTTAACTTCCTACAGAGTAGGAACTGAAATGGAACAGTTTTGTCATGTGCATGCTCATGAGAGAGGGCAGGTGGTGAGTACATGCCGAAGAAGCCACGTGTTCCTTGCTCTTGGGTTCTGTGCACACCTGTGAAAATGTTCATTGGTAATAACTCCAGTGCCTGTTAGGTCATGCCTCTTGTTTTCCCTCTTACACATCTACATTTTTAATGTGCTGAAGCAGACTGTAGTAAAATGGTCCTGAAAATAAGGTTGCAAGACTTAAGCATAGTATATTGTTTTCCTTATTTGAACCATGATTCTTGCTTTTCTTCAAACGGCATAGATTGCTGTGGAAATGGTCTTAGTGGCTACGAGGGGGAGAGCTACCAAACTAGGGAGAAAGTTCAAGTCCTCATGGGAGAACAGAGCGCACTGTTGCTCTACATAGCAGGCAGCATCTGTGTTCAATAAAAGACTGGCTGTAGCCATGGAAAACTCCTCAGAATGTAAGCGTGATGTGCTAAAAAAAAATCAGCACATACTCTCTATTTAGGGTTTTTGTATCTCTGTATCTTCGCGATTTCTTTTGATGTTTCTGCTGTGGGTTCCCATCCGCTCTGCTGTTTCTTCTTGTTAGTCGTGTCTAATAGCACAAATACAAATGAGGAAAACCACGTCTATCTCAAGAAAAAGTCTGTCTAAAACTCTTAAAGTTCTGACCATTTTGTCAACAGCAGATGCACTCTGTTCTTTGCTGTACATTCAGTGGCCCACGAGGCTTTGATAAGCAGCGGTGATTAAAAACAGCCCCTGAGAAGGAAGGTTCATCGCCCACCATCACTGGGCCATGTACCTGTTCACATAGATCTGCTGTGGCTGAGAGCCAGAGCTATGCAAGAGGAAAAGTGCTAATGAATGAAAAATGGTGGAATGGAGTAAGAGAATAAATACACTTTTTAAACCCTGAGAATATCCTAGGAAAAAAGGGGTCCAAAAGAAATTCATGAAAAATGCAAACTTGCAGATTCTTGTAGGTGGCCTTTTTAAGTAGTGCACTGGATTTGAGGTATGGGTGATGTTCAGGTGATTTACTGAGAAAATGTCTCTATGAATTAAAGTATTTCAGCCCTCTGCAAAGAGGAGTAGCTTCACTGAACACTGCATGAGCAGTCACGTGGTGACCAAGTCACACAGCACTTTCCGTCCTGAAGGGAAGCAGTATAAATTCACATTGCTGAAAGGAAACTTCTACCAGGTTTAGATTTGAGCGATGTGGTATCACTTAATCCCCTCAGCTTAGTGAGCTTGTGTCCAAGGGAGCACTTTGTTCAGTTGGGATGAAAGGTTAGGTGATTTACTGCTGAGGTGGAGCAAGAGGTCAAGGGAGAAACAGGCTGTTACAGAGATGGAGAACAGGCACAGACCAAGAATAGCTTGCCAGTCACGGGTTTAAATGTGCCATGGTGAACAGAGCTGGGAGATGAGGACGTGATTCACGGGATGGGAAGAAGCTGGAAGCTAATCTCCCTCCTGGGCATGGTCCAGGTGGTAATCCATAGAGCATTTCAATCCAGGCCATATTTGAATTAGATAACATAAGGAGTGGGTTGCTTATATTGTATTCTGGTTGCTTATACCAAACCACAAAGATTTTTCTCTTGCCTCGTTCTAGGCTTAGGAGGTTATCAGTGAATCAAATGGGTAGAAACAGTGGTTGGATGATTGGACTCGGAGGGTGGTGGTTCAGGGGCCACTGTGTCTCAAGGGTGGTAAACAACTGGGGTGCCACAGGGATTTGTCCTGGGGTATGTTAAATATTCAACATCTTTAGCAGTGGCCTGGAGGAGATCACAGAGCGCTTGCTCGTGAAGTTCCCGGATGACCCAAAACAGGAGGAGGCAGTCAATCTGCTGCCATACAGAGGCTCCTAGAATCCTTGGAGGAATGGGACCACCTCATGAAACTCAGTAAGGACAAATGTAAAGTCCAGCCCCTGCCCAGGAAGAACCCCTGGCAATGATACAGGATCAGGGAATGACTAGTTTGGGCAGCAGATCTGCTGAAAATCACCCGGGGGAGTTGGTGGACAGCCTTGTGGGATGTATTAACAGAAGCAAAGCCAGCAGGTGATTAGGAGGTGGTGATTAACCCCTCTAGCTGTGTCTAGTAAGTACTGAGTAGAGACTGTGCTCAGTTTTGGCACCCCGAGAACATGAAAGACTGATAAATTCCTGTGAGTTCAGCGGAGGGCCACCAAGCTGGTCAGGGCCTGGAGCACAGGTCCTGTGAGGGAGGTGATGGAGCTGGGCTCTCGGCGTGGTTTTGGGGGGACCGAAGAGCAGCCTGCCAATACCTGCATGGACGTACTGAGAAGCTGGGCCCGGGCTTTTCACAGCAACGCATGGTGGGAGGAAGGGAGATGGTGTGTAAGGGTGGATGCAAGGAGAAACTTAGGAAGACAAACTGACCAGAATGGGATCAGTCGAGCAGCAGGACAAGTTGCCTGGGGAGATTATACAGTTTCCCTTGGAGATTTTCAAGAACCAGCTGCCTAAAGCCCTGAGCAACCTGGCCTGACCTCATGTCTGACCCTACCTTGAACTGGATTTTGGACTAAAGACCTCCTAAGGTCCCTTCCAGCCTGAATTATCCCACGATCCCATTCCTGTGGCAGCATAGTTTATGAAGTGGGAATCACGAAATAGGGAAACTTTCTCTGGCTTGGCCAATTTAGGTCACTCTGTTATAGCCTTCAGATCCCAGAAGCATTTGGCCAACTGCCCCTGCAACATCAGCAGCGTGAGGGATCCTGGAGACCTCTCACCAGGGCTGGGGAGATGGGCTTTTGCCCACAGGAGGTGGGTGCCTGGGGGGGGGTCTGTGTTGCCAAGTAGCAGAGCTGTGGGAGGAAAGTGGTGGCTGCACAGCATCAGGGATGACAAGAAAGATCGAGCAGACCTTCTCCAGGACCTGCAGGTGCAAAGCCTGAAACCCCAAAAGCTGCACTGGAGGTACAGGCAGAGTCTGTTGGGTGGGAGAGTAGGACTCCCGCTACGATGAAGGCTGGGAGCTGGTGGCTTCTAGCCCCAGAAGCATGGCTCCTGCTCCCCCTGCAGATCTGCTGCTAGGGAAGAGATTCAGAGTCTGGCAGAAGAGCAGGGGCTGGAAGCTCCCTCCAGTGCAGGTCAGTACCTCAGCTGGTAGCACTGGGAGAAAGCAGTGAATGGCAGCAGTGGGAGACTCCATCTGCTGACCCAACCTGGTACCTAAGGGAGGCTTGCTGGGGCTTGGATCTGCTTTTCCATATGGGCACCAAGGATGTGCCTGGGGAGACTACGAATGACATAGAAGAGAAATGGCAACTCACCATCAAGCGATGGATTAGGCTGGCAAGCAAAGGGAATCAACAAAAAAAAGGGCTGAAAGGGGCCAATTTTGAGAAAAGTACCTGCAGCAGAGCTTTATGGGGGAAGGTCTCATGCCTCTTCTGGGCAATCAGAACAACCCGCATGCCTCTCTGAAGTGCCTGTACACTAATGCATACGGCATGATGAGCAAACAGGACAAATTAGGGGTCTGTGTGTAGTTGCAGGGCTATGATCCAGTTCAGATCACAGGGATTTGGCGAGATAGCTCACAACGTGAGTGCCACCATGGATGGTTCTGAGCTCTTACGGTTAGAACGGGAAGGGGACGAGGGGGAGTTGCCTGTGTGTGAGTGCAGCAGGGGTGCAGGGAGCTCTGGGTGGGATGGATGAGGAGCCATCAAGAGCTTATGGGATGGGATTAGCAGGCAAATCAACATGGGTGACGTTGTCAGTATCTGCTACAGGCTGCCTGATCAGGAAGAAGTAGTAGCTGAGGCTGCCTTCAGACAGCTAGAAGAAACCTCATGTTTGCAGGCACTGGCCCTTGTGGGGACTTGTGGACACCAGAGGTTCCTTCCAGCCTCAAGTATTCTGTGATTCTGTGTTATGCTCTGCCTTCTAGGAAGCCTGCAATGAAAATACCACTCATGGGAACGAAGCACTAGAGAATTACATAAGGAGTTGAGTGTTTGCTGCAGTTGAAGACACTTTGATGATTTATCTCATTGTACAAGGACCAAGGAGTATGGATATTTGGAGCTTGGCCATGCCTTATCTGCCATATTCTTCCCCTTTAATGGGGATGGTAGTGTTTTGGCTACTGCTATGTGCGTGGCTGTTTATAGCAGAGAGAGCAGGTTAGACCTTTCCTTGTCTATCGTAGGAAGAAAAAATTTTAGCCCCTGCATCTTGAACAGAAACACTACATTGCCTTCTCTCCAGTGGTCTTTGTAGCCCTCTAAATTGGTCAAATCAAGAGATTGATGGCAGAGCTGCTCTGCTGGCAAGAACTGGAGATAAAAGGCTGACGGAGCAGCCTCCACATCATTGCAAAAAGGTTTTATTTGAACTTTTTTTTTTTTCTTCCACCTAGTCCTCTCCTATAGCACTTCAGATTCCCAAGAGTTATGTTCATGGGTAAACGGGGTGTTTTATTAAGCAGACACAGTACCATAAGCAGGACTGTTTCCACTAATTTGGAATTCCCTAGGGATAAGTCTGTGTGTCCCTTCTCCATCATAGGTCTTACCTACTGAAGAAAAAAACCCAACCCAAACCAAAACAAAGCCAACAGGTCTTTTCCTGTGTTACATATGTAATAGTTATTGGCAAGGATTTTAACCTTCCTTCCCACAAGGATGGCTTAGGGTTTCTTTTAGGATGTGGGAGGTGCCAGCGTGTGTGATGTGAATAGCAGAAACCAGGTCAAGCACAGGAGTTCATGACCGGACTGGCATTTGTTGGGGAGAGAGGCTGAGATCAAAGAACAGAAAAGTGGTTGTACTGAGAAACGGTACTGTGCAAGAGAGACAGACTGCCTCCAGCAGCGGCCAGAAACGGGTGCCTAGAGGAGAATAAGAACAGGGTAAGAGTATATAGTAACTCCCCCAGACATCCCTGTTGCTGTGAGCTATTTTCAGTCCAGAGGATTTCCTGAGCTTGTTGCGGTTTAACTGTTTCGTAACTTGCAATGGATCTCTCTTCCAAGTCCAGTCTCCCTTTCAACCCACAAAAAACTAGATGTGCAGGGTGCTCCTTGGCAAGCAGCTACTGTGTGAACTGCCTCTGATTATGTGTTTCTGAATCCAGGTCCTGCTACCTTCATTTGACCATCCCTAGTTCTGGTGGTGGAAGGCATGCTGAACGGTCAGCCCTTGACCACCCTTCTCATGCCACTTAGCCCTTCACAATACTGCTTTGCTTATCTGTGTTTTGGGGTTTTTTGAAGGCTATGAAGAAGCTATCCCATGTCTTTCAAAGACGACAGCAAGGGTAATCAAACTTTTCTAGTTCTGCTATTTCATTTTGACATGAGGAGGTTGGAACTGTCCCCAGTTTTGGTGTAATGGTTCTTTATTCCTTCTAATAATTCTTACCACTGGGTTTTCTTCTTTGAGCACTGAGCTGCTGTTAGAATGAAAGCATTTACCAGAACACCCAAGTCTTGCTCATGAACAGTAACAGTCAGTTGAGGGTGTATAAAGAAAATTCCCTAGCTATGGGAGGAGTTTAATTCCTCCAGCAGGGATTGCAATCTTCTGCCTTAGCCAAGAAAAGTTTTAAATGGCAGAAAATGTGAGGAGGAGCGACAGTACTTCCTCACACCTTTGTTTCCTTTAAATGCTGGCTGCTTTTCTTTGCCTCGGACAGCTAAGCCCTCTTCCTTAAAATCATGAGCACTATCTGAGACTGAGGTCTCTGCACTGGCCACGGTGTAACAGAAGTAGTAGGTAAGTAAGATGGTTTTTGTTTTCAGTGGGAACAGAAAACTGTCCAAGAGCAATCTGTATTTCACTGAAACAGTGGTCTGGTTTTTGTACCTATGGAAAGGGTGTACATTTCTCACTTGCATGAACGGTATAGTATTTCATGAACTTACTAGCTGGCAGTTAGCTAGCAGCACATATAGAATGACTGTAATACTGTGATAGTCAGCTACTAAATAATCAAAAGCAAAGCTGCGTAGGCTTGTAACACCCGAAAAGGAAAGACCTCACTGGTAGTGTCACTGTTAGCAGGAGCTCCCAGTACTTCAGTTAAAAACAAGCAGGTTTCTTCCTGGCTGACTTCTTTAAAGTTTATGGTCAGCCCTGCAGCATCTGATTCTTTAACTTGGGTTTCACTTAGCCTGTGGTGCTGTTGTCTGTTTACGCTTCTATGTCTGTTTGTTCCATGTTGTGTTGGCATTTAATATAAATAAGATGGGCTTCATAGTCTTGATTTTTTTTTTTCTAAGTAAATATACATTTCTAACGGTTCTTCAGAAACGGGCCTGATGTGTGAATCACTTAATAGATGGCTAAATGTGACCAGCAATGAAAAAGGTGACAAACCCCCTTCCTTGCATTTCACGTTGCTGTGAACAATGCCTCAACGTGTCCATGGTTCTCTTGGGTAAGATGATGTCATGCAGGTTTTTTTTTCTTGATTACTTTAGTACAGATGTGCACACCAGCCTCTGAGAGACTTGAGAGCTTTGTGCTGTAGTCAGTGACAGAGAGGAGGACTGAGTCATAATGGGTCAAAATGTTTTGGTAGTTTCTCTAAGGTTGAATAATATCTTCAAGTTAGGATACCCTGTGGCTTATGGCGAGAGACATCTTGGGACCCAACTCATGGTGGCCTGATCCGGGGAGCTGAGGAGCTGCACCCCAGCCTGGGGTGTCCCACTCACAGCGGCTGCCCCGAAACGGAGGCAGGAGGTCTTTCCCAACCAAGGGAGAGGTGCAAGAGGACACATGTCTGCACCTTGTCTTCCTCACTTGGACAACAGCTCGTGGCCCTTTGGGGTGGGCTTTGGAGAGGCGCAGGCAGAGGTGCTGGGCTGTTAGCGCTGTGCATGTTGCCCGAGCAGCTGTTCCCCATCTTCTCCGGGGGAAAGAGGCACGGGGCCAGGCAGAGACCTCCTGCAGCCCAGGTCTGGCCTGCAGACCCCAGCTGGTCTCTGCCGAGCTAGCCCATCCACGCTGCGACTGCGCTGAAAATTATCTGCTTGCGCAAGATTTATATGTTTTAATTAGCGTGGTTTGATGTGGGGTGTGTGGGTATAACCAATCAGATTCTAAAAGTAGTTTCTGCTACCGTTTTGAAAGTCCATATCTATAAATCCAAGACTGTTAACATGTATTAGGTTTGGCACTGTTTCTGAAGCGTTGCTTTAGATTAACGTTGATGTTGTATATGTGTTGAATCTTTTTTTTTTTGATCTAGGAAATGAATGTTATTGTTGTGAGCAAGAAATAGGCTGTTTGAAAAGGTGTGAGGCTGAACGATCGGTGTGGCTAGTGGGCGTTAACATGAACGGCTTTCTTCTCTGTTATTTTAAACCAGTGAAATTGCTGATAAGGGGCTTTTAGGTGGGAGAAGAAAGAACAAGTTTGGTGCCTCCGCTTTATAGGCAGGCATCTTTTCTTAGCTATGTGTTATGGATCATAAGAAATAGTTTAAAAGCACTATATGCAGACAAGGCAAAAATATTAAATCATCTGATGGTAATTTTGATTGCAGTGCAGTCATTTAAAACTTTGGTACTTTCTGGAAAGGATAAATGTGGACGTTACAGAACTTGTATGAAAAAAGGAAGTCTAGGGCAAGACAGGGCATGTCCACAAGGGCTTTAAATAGATAGACGGCGTGGTGATTAATTTGAATGGTGCTGGGTAGGACAAGTGTCCAGGGAGGTGTGGAAGGGAGCTGGAAGGAGCATACATTCCTGGGTGCTCCTGGAGGAAGCTGATGAAAGAAGAATAATTACTTAAAATAACTTAAATATTGAGTTGTGCTCTGGGTAACTTCCATCTGACTTAGTGGAAGTTCCTTTTACCCAGATTTTAGTCGAATCTGTGTGTATTGTTATGCTGAAGAAAGATTATTTTCTCAAAGACAATGTTTACAGTTTGCAAGATGATCAAACAGATGGTTTAAATTTGTTCTGATGCTCTGTGTTTTTTCACAGTCTTTTTGTAAGTTAAATAAACTTGAAAATGATCTGTCTAGAACTGTGTCATTTCCCAGACGAGATAGCTGCTTGAGGACATGCCTGTCTCTTCTCTCCAAAGAGATAATCCTCATCTTCAGTAAATAGCAATGACTGTGATTCCCTGCCCTTCCAGGACTTTTTCTTCTCTCTCTGCTCTCCAAAATGAACCCATGACCTCACTGCCTCCTACTGTAGCTTCTAAAAGCGGTCCTTCATCGTCCATTGTCCATGGACGTTGCCCATGTCCTTTTTTCTTCCTGTTAGTCACCCTGACGTTATGGATCCTGTCTTCCATGCCAAGAAGGAGCAGGGAAAAAGCAGGGCAGCATGAAAGAGGTGATATTCCCAGTGTGACAAAAGTGATATTCCCAGTGTGCAGCTATTCTGAAGTGCAGACATTTCCTTTTAGCATCCCTCCAACTGTTCAAAGTCTCTTTTTCCTTGCTGGCAAAGCACCCGCTGCAGCCCACAAATGATAGCCATGTGGGTCGTCTTCTGAAGGGCTGAATGTGTCACTGTTTGTCCCATGTGTTACAGGCTGATGCTGGTTTCTGAACTAGCTTGAGTTTGTTCAGACCGGCTGGTTTCAGTCCTGTGTAGCAGGCAGTGCTGCCATAGCCCTCAGTCTGCCTTACGCAGAGAATGCAGTTAACAAAGATCTTTTGATGTGCTCATGGAAGCCTTGATTAACTAAGCAGCTCCAGAAAACTTATTTATGCATGACAAAGCAGTGAAAAAAAAATGTATTTTCTTTTTTGTTTTCTTCTCTTTTTTTCATTTTGGGACAGGGCTGCAAATTCAGCCTCGATTTGCTGTGCACATCGCTGGAGACATTTTAATGATATATGTCTGTTGTCATTGTGCTGAGGTAGATCCAGGGGTAGATTCTTGTCCTTCACAGAGTTTGGCGGGGTGCTGGGCTAATTCCTTTCCATATTTAATTTAGGCAGGGCAGAACTAGATTGTAATTGGATACTTTTAAACTCCTCTTCATAGTTGTTGTCTCTAAACTACTGTTAGTACAACCAAATAGTCCTTCAAACCACCATAAAGACTAGCCAAGAGTATTAGTGGCTCTTTATCTTCTTTGCGTGGCATAGAAATGCAGTGTCAGAAAGAAGTGTAAGTACATAAAACCTGAAAGTTCACTTTTCTTTTCTCTCCACGTCTTCTATATCTTCTTTCCAAGAAAAGGGAAAACAGACTGGCATAGAGATGCGTCTCATTTTTTTTCCTTATTTCTCTCTCCACACTTCATTTTCCTTTTTTGATTGAATCAGAACCTTTGCTCTTTTCTGATACATATTCTGCCAGTCTTTGGGGATACTAGTGACAAGTAGAATTAAATACTATCGCAACAGAAATTTGATTCTTTTAGCAGCAGCAGAACAGTCAACGTGGTGGACCATGTATTTGCCCCTCTTCTACTTTAGAAAAGGCCTCAGCAATCCGATCCTCCTGAGCCAAGGTAGTTTGAGGGGTCAGTTCCAATGAGACCAGGGTAACAGCTCATAACTGGGATAAGTCTAGTGTAGACATTACTTATCCCATGCTAAATTAGAATTTGCTATAAGCTCTGTGTAAAATCCATGGCAGTGGTAATAGCTGATACCACGGTGGTTTGGAAAAGTTAATAGGCAAAATAAAATTTTTTTCATTGTTAGGATCGTGTTTGCAGTGAGAAGATCAAGGTGCATTCTTTGTAAACACCTGCTTTTTACAAGGGTGGTGTATTTTTTACGAACCTCTGTAACCATGTTTGTGCATCGATGAATTCGGGTTCTGCAAGCAGAAGGAACTAGCTGTCAGTTCAGTGCAGGTTTGGACACGTTACTCTCTGCTGATGGAGGCGGCAGGACCTCCTTGTGGATATAGGTGTTGGGAGTGCTAGGAGGAAAAGGAAGTATCGGGCTGTAACCATCTTCTTTAGGTTGATCTTCTGGTGTACTTTTCTGTCTCCATGAATGAATAATGTAGCTCATCTTGCAGGCGGCATAGATGACATAAAACATACACTACTTCTTTTGGTGATTTCCCTGTTACACTACGCTGGATTTCCAAATGACAACAAACGTTTTCAGGTCACAAATACAGTTCTAGTCCTCACATATAGAGAGGAAAAGTATCCAGTGAAATTATCATCTGCTCCAGAGCAGGAATGAAAACAAATCTATGCAAATAAAAATATTTTGGTGTTTCAGGCAGCCCTTTCTGGTCAGCAATAAGCAGAGATCTCATAGTACTCATGGGGTAAGAGAAGGCAAAAAGATCCAAAAGCACAGCCTGGCCAAAGCATCTCCTGAAGGGCATGGTGTGCTGGAAACATCTGACGAAGGCGAGCCCTGCAGAGATCGCACCCTTCGGACGTGCCTCCTGGGTTATAACTCGCCAGATCTCCAAACCGATGTGTGTGCTGCCCTTTTTGTTAAAACAAACAAACAAAAAACCCCCAAACAAACACACAAAACCAAACCAAACCTAAACCACCACCTATTTTTCTTCTGTAACAACTTGTCATTTGGGCTCCATTACTCTCTTGGGCGAGACCTTCATTGGGGATTTGTTATTTATACTTATGTGCTCCGAGATGGGCACTGGCGAATGTGCGGTAACAGACAAGGGCTGCTGTAAGAGTTTTTGGTGTAATTGAACGTGACAGGAGAGCAAAGGGCTGTGGGGAAAGCTATTAGCTAGACCACCACCAACAGAAATGTTTCTCGGAGCTGGGTTTCTTATGTGCTTATAAATGATCAACGCATTTTCACAGGCTGCCTGCCTCATGTGTTCAAGGACCTATATAGGGATGCAAATTCATTAAAATCCTTGTTAAACACTAACAAACCTCTCAGAAATGGACATTTTCACGTTTTCCAGGTACACGTTTATGAGCTTGTAATGTAATGCTAGTCTAGAGCAGGTCTAGTGCTACTGAGGATTTGGGAAGAGCACACGGGCTTTTTTGGGGGTTGGTTTTTTTTTTTTTTTGCGAGGTGAGGAGAGGCTGGATCAGGTAAAAGCGGACAAAGGACATGGCACCAGTGTCAGGGCTTGAGGAGAAAGAAAGAAAAAAAAAAACCCACAGAGGAGCAAGCCACGGCTTGAAGGTACAGCCGAGCAGCTGAACGCGCTAAAGGTGCATGTGAAGTAAAACCGCGGACCCCCGCGTGAAAGCGAACGGGATTGTTCTGTGGCCGTTCACGCCGCGGCTGGCGGTCGTTCCAGGCGGTGTCCGAGGGCAGGGAGCACGGCTCTTCCTGAGGAGACTCCCGCCATGTTGGCCG